>NC_056740.1:79078417-79130917 GCF_019279795.1 Protopterus annectens | reverse complement strand
AGGCGGTATGCGACTGAATAGAGCTGGAGTTTTTTCAGTCGGGCAGCATATGACATATGTTTAAGACCCTTTATCCTCTTGGTGAGGAACTTTTGGGGTCTTTCCAACTGCTGCAGGTGTCGGGTGAGATACATCCCAAATGGGGCATTGTACTCAATCATTGGCCTGATAAGAGAAGAGCACAGGGGCACAATGACCTCTCTTGATCTAGATGTGAAACCCTTCATGATAAGGTGGGCAATATAGAAGGTCTTCCTAACCACTTTGGCAATGTGAGTGTCAAATGAGAGGTTACTGTCAACCTGGGTCCCTAGGTCCCTGATTACCTCTTCCGTTTAATGGATTACCACCTATGTGGTAATTTGTCGGTACCTTGTTTTTCCCAAAGGGTATGACTATACATTTTTTGGCGTTCAGCTTAAGGCCATGGCTCTGGCACCAATTATCCATTTCTATGAGGCCTCTCTGAAGGATGTTTGTGTCCGCTGGAGTATCAATTATGGCCCAGTTTGCAGTCATCTGCGCACTTTGTCAGCCACAATCCTCCTATGTTTGCCTGTATCTCGGAAAAATAAACGCCGAACAAGAGGGGTCCCAGGACTGAGCCCTGTGGGACACCGCTTGTGACTGGCTTAGAGTCTGACATAGCTCCAGCAACTCTGACCCTGTGGGTTCTGTCCTTGAGCCAGTTTGCAACCCATCTTGTGACATATGGGTTTACATTTAAGCTGGTGAGTTTGTCTATGATGCCCGAGTGGGGTATTGTGTCAAAGGCTTTTGCAAGGTCAAGGTAGGCTGTGTGAACTGCCTTACCCTCATCAATGGCCTTAGTGTTTCAATAAAGTCTACCAAGTTCAAAAGGCAGGATCTGCCCTTGACAAAGCCAAATTGGGTAGGATCCAATGTCTGTAGGTCCCCAATGTCTTTGTTTATGAGTTCCATAATGATCCTCTCCATAGCTTTGCAGACCAGGCTCGTCAAGCTTATGGGGCAGTAATTTCCAGGGTCCGTAGAAGCACCGCCTTTGTGAAGTGGGACCACTGTTGCCGTACGCCACTCTATGGGTACGTATCCTGTAGTAAGGCTAAGATTAAACAGCAGCCTTATGTGTGGGTTTAGATCCTCTTGAGTTCATGTAGCACACAGCCCGACACCATCCGTCCCATTGATGCTGTGTTTTTAGCTTTAGAGAGGGCGGCTCTCACCTGGGCATCTGAGATGTTAGGGAGGCTGCACTCTGCTGGGATAGTTATTTCTCCTTTTGGGTAGGGGAAGAGAAATTTGCACTGAACCTGTCTGCCAGAATGTTGGCAATGTCAGTGGGTTCAGTGTATTTTGTGTCATTTTGGACTAACTCTGAGCATATCTGGGAGTTTCCACCCAGGTTTCTAACATAGCTAAAGAAGGCCTTGTGATTGTCTTTTGTGTCTTTTGCGATTTTTTTCTCAAAGTTGGCCTTGGATGATTTTATGAGTGATCGTAGTTTTTTGCTAGTACTGATCAGAGATGCCTTCCCTTTTAGGGATTTTGCTCTGTCATGTAGTAGCTTCCTCCTCTGTTGTAAAGTTTGTTTATGGCTGGGGTCCACCAGACCGGGTGCCTGCCTTTGGGGGAATGGGTCTTGGTTTTATTTGGGATTGCATGATCCATGCATTCTTGAAGGTGCCCATAGAAGGCATTTGCAAAGGATTCAGCAGTGTGGGTTGTGGTTTCCACTGGCCCAGGGGCCTTGAAGGATACCACTTCAGTCTTAAGAAGTGTGAAGTTTGCTTTTGAGAAGTTCTTCACTGTGGTCTTTTGTGCAGGGGGTGGGAGCAGGATGTGGATTTCCAGTGAGATTAATTTATGGTCTGATCTTACCAAAGAGGGATATACTTCTGGTGTGGAGCATTTTGTCCCCATGTTTGTGATGATCAGGTCTAGTATATTGTCTCCTCTTGTGGGAATGGTGACTAGTTGTTCCATTGCATTTGAGTTTATGAATTCTAGGAACCTTTGGGCTAGGGTGTTGGGGCTTGAGTAATGTTCCCATTCTATGTTTGGGTAGTTGAAGTCTCCCAAAATGATGGTATTTGGAGAGACATTCATACTCTCTAGTGTCTTCAGGAAGGCTGTGTGGGTTTCCTGAGTTTGAGAGGGTGGTCTGTAGCATGCTACAAACTGTAAGGCAGTTTTGCCTATGGTTAGTTGCACCTGGATAGTCTCCGATGCTTCGTGCGTTGCCACTAACCTGGAGGTGTGGGTATCTTTGATGAAAATGGATACTCCCCCTCCTTTTGTGGTTCGGTCCAAGTTTTGGGGCCGGAAAGCATGATATGAGGTAAAACCTGATAGTGCTGGGGTGCTCTCAGGAGCCTTGAACCAGGTTTCAGTCACTGCACAGACATCTATGTTCTCCATACTGAGGAGGGCTTCGAGGGCGTGCATCTTGAGGTTTAGACTTCTGGCATTGAGCAGCATTACCCTTAGTTTTTGCAGTTGTGTTTTCTAGGGCGGTAGGTTTGTCATTTGAGCCTTGCCTAAAAGGCACTATGGGGGTGGCAAGAGCCTTGGCCAATATCCGGAAGCCCAGGGGTGACAGGTGCAAGCCATCCCTTGCGAAGCAGCGTGGCTTGTCAAGCATGTCATCCCAAGCAGACAGACATTGTATCCCCTTAGAATGACACCAGTAATTAAGCCAATTGTTAAAACTGATCATTTTGTCTTTGTACTGTGGCATCATTCTTGGTGAGGGTAAGATGCTGCTCAGGGTCAGGGTCATACTGGCCTGGACTACATAATCAGAAAGCTCCTCTATGTCTCTTTTCATGTAGTCCAGAGAGGTACGTCTCAGGTCGTTCACACCGGCATGTACAATGACTGAGTCATATTTGTACTTGCTGTGGAGTGACCTGAGTGCTTGTGTTATGTGGCAGATTCTAGCTCCCGACAGGCAGCTTACTGTGACCTTTTCCTTATTCAGTCTGGTGAGCGGGACGTCAGTGTGTCTGACTATGGAGTCACCTATTACAAGTGTGTCTGGCATGTTGTTTGGCCTTAAGGGCTGTGACTGTTTAGCACACTGACTTTGTGAACTATGTGTTGCATGTGCTATGTCTTGAGGTGGTGGTTGCTTGGGTGTCTGCTTTGGAGGCCTCTGTTGTTTTGGTAGATTTTTAATCAGCCACGAGTATGTTTTTGTGTATTTATGTGTTTGGTTTGCAGTTGTGATAGTTCTATGTGAGACTGGGTTTGTGGTGTGCGTGGTTACCTTCTCCTCCTGACTGGTCTTGCCAGTACTGAATTGAGAGAGCTCAGCCTCCAGTTTGGCTATATAGTTGCATCTCTCGCATATATTTGTATTTGTTGGGAGGAGGAGAGGGTTGTCTGTGTACATGAGGCAATTGTAACATTGCCTCAAGTTTCCCAGATTCACCAGCTGAACAGGAGAGGACGCCAGCAACTGACCCTTCGACATGCTAGAAATAGTGAAAAAGATTGCTGTGTAACTGAGTCAGAAAGAACCTATAGGGAAATGGGTACTCAACAGGATTTAAGTGAATGAAGTACTTTCTTTTGTTTAAGAGTGCTTTACCTGTGTAAAAAATGCTTTAGGAGCAAGTGCTGAGCTTTTCAGATAGAGTATAGGCTGTTTAGATTGCAAGTAGAACAGTTCTAAGGGAAAAATTGAACAGCAGACTTGGCGGAGCCAGAAAAAGTTTAACCTTGTTTAACCGGCGCTGTGCTATGCGCACGACTGCGCAAAGCCGTGGAAATGCGGATTTTAAGCAGTGAACTACAAAAGAGCTAGGAATGGTCCCAAACAACCAATTACTACAGCTTCTTGTGCTGAGGTCACTTCCCCCAAGGACAGGTAGGCTGCTCAAGGCTCCCCACTCCCACTGGTGAGCAAAGAAACTTCCTTCTATCCAAGTAAGGTAATGGACAACACAGGAACTACACCACAGCCCAGAATACAGCAATGCCTGTATACTGGTCTAAACTAGTCAAGAAAGGCGGGAAAACAAGGATTATTTTTTTGTTTTTTTTGTAGAAACACACAGAAAATGCAGAGACAGTGATAAATTACTTGCACAGGCTAGCACACTTTAGTGGGCAGCCTCCACAGTTAAATTAAAAAAACAAGCAAACTTTTGATTAAATTCGACTAAATGTAACTTTAAGTGCAGATTTTAAAATAAATGCAGTAATCAGTAAAAAAACAGTTCAGGCTAGTTCAAAGTAAGCAACGGAAGCTATTTCCAGTGGAAAAAAAGCAAAGATACTTAAATCCAGAAGGTAGTCGCTTTTTCGAGTTCCTTGCTGCTAGGACCACTCTGTAAACCCATGTGGAGCTTGTCAGAGCAGTATAGCCAGAAAAAAATGCCCAGAGGCGGATTTTAAGCAGTGAACTACAAAAGAGCTAGGAATGGTCCCAAACAACCAATTACTACAGCTTCTTGTGCTGAGGTCACTTCCCCCAAGGACAGGTAGGCTGCTCAAGGCTCCCCACTCCCACTGGTGAGCAAAGAAACTTCCTTCTATCCAAGTAAGGTAATGGACAACACAGGAACTACACCACAGCCCAGAATACAGCAATGCCTGTATACTGGTCTAAACTAGTCGAGAAAGGCGGGAAAACAAGGATTATTTTTTTGTTTTTTTGGTTTTTTGTAGAAATACACAGAAAATGCAGAGACAGTGATAAATTACTTACACAGGCTAGCACACTTTAGTGGGCAGCCTCCACAGTTAAATTAAACAAACAAACAAGCAAACTTTCGATTAAATTCGTCTAAATGTAACTTTAAGTGCAGATTTTAAAATAAATGCAGTAATCAGTAAAAAACAGTTCAGGCTAGTTCAAAATAAGCAACAGAAGCTATTTCCAGTGAAAAAAAGCAAAGATACTTAAATCCAGAAGGTAGTCGCGTTTTCGAGTTCCTTGCTGCTAGGACCACTCTGTAAACCCACGTGGAGCTTGTCTGAGCAGTATAGCCAGAAAAAAAAATGCCCAGAGGCGGATTTTAAGCAGTGAACTACAAAAGAGCTAGGAATGGTCCCAAACAACCAATTACTACAGCTTCTTGTGCTGAGGTCACTTCCCCAAGGACAGGTAGGCTGCTCAAGGCCCCCCACTCCCACTGGTGAGCAAAGAAACTTCCTTCTATCCAAGTAAGGTAATGGACAACACAGGAACTACACCACAGCCCAGAATACAGCAATGCCTGTATACTGGTCTAAACTAGTCGAGAAAGGCGGGAAAACAAGGATTATTTTTTTGTTTTTTTGTTTTTTTTGTAGAAACACACAGAAAATGCAGAGACAGTGATAAATTACTTACACAGGCTAGTACACTTTAGTGGGCAGCCTCCACAGTTAAATTAAACAAACAAACAAGCAAACTTTCGATTAAATTCGACTAAATGTAACTTTAAGTGCAGATTTTAAAATAAATGCAGTAATCAGTAAAAAAACAGTTCAGGCTAGTTCAAAGTAAGCAACAGAAGCTATTTCCAGTGAAAAAAAAGCAAAGATACTTAAATCCAGAAGGTAGTCGCTTTTTCGAGTTCCTTGCTGCTAGGACCACTCTCTAAACCCACGTGGAGCTTGTCTGAGCAGTATAGCCAGAAAAAAAATGCCCAGAGGTGGATTTTAAGCAGTGAACTACAAAAGAGCTAGGAATGGTCCCAAACAACCAATTACTACAGCTTCTCGTGCTGAGGTCACTTCCCCCAAGGACAGGTAGGCTGCTCAAGGCTCCCCACTCCCACTGGTGAGCAAAGAAACTTCCTTCTATCCAAGTAAGGAACGAGATTTGAGCTCCGTTTTCATTTCAGGCTACTTCATCAGATGTGTGCTGTATCAAATTCCCTCTATTTAATTAAAAAATTCATGACATCACTGCTTCATGAACCAATTAACATCTCCAAAGTTTAAAAGCTTAAAAATCACACCAAAACCTTCAAGGAGAAATGTTACAAACAAACCAAATAATGAAACATCCTAAAACATTAATAAATAAGTATATAAAAAATTCAGCATATAATAAATACATTAAAAGATCCCTTGTCTGAATGTGTCTATATAGTTAAAACATCATGTTTGGTGTAAAAATACAGGTTACTGATGACTAACACAAAATAATGTAAGAAACATCTGAAAACATGCGCATATTAAAAAATAAGGAAAAGACGTTCACATTTCGTATTTCCTATAATTTAGCAGCTCTTAATTTTAAGAGCTGCATCAATGACACAAATTCATTCAAGCCTGGCCTTATGTTGGATTCTAATGTCAATTGCCATCATAATTCTCTGTACAAAATGGTTTCTTCCCACATGCCACCTCTTTTATCCATACTAATTTTTTCTATCAGAAAAAATCTAAAAGTGGCATGTGGGCATTCCAATGTATGCTTGAACAGAGCATTATTTTCTTTCTTAGTCTGTATATCATAAGTATGCTCATAAATTCTCCTGTTGAGCTTTCTTTCAGTTTTTCCAACATAAAATTCCACAAATACTCAATTTTGTGACTTATGAAAACTTTCCAGTTGATAGTTCATACCTTTGCTGTCTCAGTAACACTTTATTTAAATTAGTCAAATGTTCATTCCTTCTTTTTCCAGTAAACAATACGTCATAAGTATAAACCACACTTAAATTCTTCAGAAGGTTTCCCATAACTCTCAGAAAAATGTCATTTTCATATGTAATATCAAATGGCAATTTGTTATCAACAATCCTTTTTATCAGTACAGATTTCAAAGATTTGTCACTGAGCACCAGCTGATAAGCAGACCCATTGTAGAGTACAACCACCTTTTGGAATGTACCTCACAAGACATCTGCAGCAGCTGGAAAGGCCACAGAAGTACCTCACAAAGAGGATTACTGGCCTCAAACAGAAGCCCTACACTGACCATCTCAAAAAATTCCAGCTTTACTCCGTCGCATATCGCCTACTCTGAGGTGATCTCTGCCTAACATATAAAGCTATGTCAAAAGAGCTGCCAAAAATCCACGAATATCAACCAAGTTTAGTTTATTGTAAGCGCTTACATGCATCTATGATAGATGCACTTCTTCAGACAAAAACATATAGCCAACAACCAGAATATATAATAGAACCAATCAATTAATTAATTAGCTAATTAGCTACTTAGTATAATAAACATTAAACATTTTTTTAAAAAGTTTTAAAAACTCAATACACCCTACTGATTTAAATTAATAGCTACAGCACTATTAACCAAATACAAATACGTTAAAACTATAATATTTTAAAATTTAAGAATCAATTAACGTTTCAAGGCTTTCAACCTAAGTAAACATTTAATAGAGGAAGCATCATTAATCCCAGGATAAACATAAGCATTTGTTTTTAATTGCCATATTAGTTCTTGTTCCTCGAGTTTTAATTGCCAGGGACCACCTCTTGGATTTTGGGTAACTTGTTGTACTACAGTAAAATGAAATCTATGAGAGTTAAATTCAGTAATGTGCCTTGCCAAGGCATTAGTAGCCAGGCCTTTGGAAATTGCATAAATATGCTCATATATACGCTGTTTAAACTGTCGTTCCGTCTTGCCCAGGTAAAATGCTGGGCAGGACTGACATGAAGCCAGGTATACAACGCCTTGGGAGTCACAATTATATTTATCGGGGATAGAATACCTACAGCCTTTAATATAAAAGCAGGAGCCCATCTGAATGTATTGACAATACCTACACCTACCACATTTAAACATCCCTTTCCTTTGTTTATGGTGACCATGAGGTAGTTCAAATAATGTCTTTAGAGACACCTTTTTAAAACCACAACTGGTTTCAAAAAAATCTTCTGCTTTTTACTGTACTTGTGAAACTTCCTACTTTATTTTGCTTTTTCGTCATGTCTTAAAGCGTTCTCAATTGTATTTATTACTGCTTGGTGTAACTCATTCTAAGCGCTTTTAGTTTAAACTACTTGGGCTTCAGACCAGTTGTTTTACATTGAGAAGAGTTTGTGGCGGGTCTGCACTGTAGTGGCAGAACAAGGTAGCTTACATCCTTCTAAGTTGGGAACTGCTTGATTGAGGGCTCAGTGTCTGTTATTCTAAAGTGAGTATATTAATTCTGGTTTAAGCACTTGGAAAGCTTTCAGGCCAGTTATTTTACATTAAGAGGGTTCGTGGTCTGCACACTCTTGTGGGAGGAGAGGCTGGACTCTGCCCTTCTGAGCTGGGGCTCTGGTTGAAGGAGAAGCTTATAGTGCATGCATATCTGAATTTCTTCTTACCCATGAGAATTGGTACACCTTGTTTGCTTGTAGGCATGGGACTAGATCCAGGCCTCACTTTGGAATCTAGCTTTGTTTAGTATAACCTTGAGCACTAATCCAGGCATTATTTAAAGTATTCAGTTGTATTTATTACTGCTTAGTAGTAAGCAATTGGTTAAAGATGTAGCTATCATTCTAAGTCTTTTTGGATTAAGCACTTGGGCTTCAGACCAGTTGCTCACATTAGGAAGGTTTGTGGCATGCACTGTGGTGGCAGGACAGGTGGCTTTCATCCTTCTAAGTTGGGAACTGCTACAGTTGAGAGCTCGAAAGTGTCTGTTATTCTTAAAAATTAATAGTAAGCTCTGGTTTTAAGCACTTGCCCAGGCTTCAGGCCAGTTATTTTACATTAAGAAGGTTAGGTGGTCTGCACTCTCTTGTGGGGAGGAGGAGGCTGGACTCACTGCCCTTCCTGAGCTGGGAATTTCTGGTTAAAGGTTTTATAGTGCTTTGAATATTTTGAACTGTATCTTACTGAAATTGGTACACCTTGTTTGCTGTAGCATAGACTAGATCCAGGCCCGCTGCTGAATCTAGCTTTTATTTGTAATGCTTGTTATTTCACGGAATGCTAATTCAAACCTAAGCCCAGCAGGCTATCTCAGCTTCTGTGGATCCCTAGTGATATCTGCATTGCTTACTGTACTTATTTCCTTGCGCTTAAACTTGAAAGAAAGTTACTGTTTGTCGTTTTGCATTTAGAAGTTACCTGTAACACATTGCACTTGTTACCTGGCACTTGCTCACTAAAAGCAATTATAAGTCAACACATAAAAATTAGAAAGCACCCTCGCTCCCCATTGGCCCTTGTTTTCAATTATAAAAGGAATTCCCAATATTATTCCTAGCATGTCCAAAAGGTCAGTTGTCAATCTCCTCTCTCGGTCCAAAGCTGGTGAATATGGGAATCTTGAGGCAATGTTACAACTGCCCACTCATGTACACAGGTGGGCAGGAGGGCAGGAGATGGCCCTCTCCTCCTCCCAACAAGATTCCAACACATGTGAGAGATGCAACCATATAGCCAAACTGGGAGGCTAAGCTCTCTCAACTCCAATACTGGCATAATCAGTCAGGAGGAGAAGGAAACCACACTCACTACAATTCCAGTCTCACATAGACCTACCGACCAGCAAACCAAACACATAATCACACAAAAAAACATACTAGGAGGCTCTAAATAAAAGATCTTAACCTAAGCAGCAGAGACCTCAAAGCAGACACCCAAGCAGCACGCTACCCCTAAACAAAACACGTGCAACACATATCTCACAAAGCCAGTGTACCCGAACAGTCTCACAGCCCTTAAGGCTAAACAACACACCTGATACACTTGTAATAGGTGACTCTAGCAAATCAGGCACACTGATGTCCGCTCTCCAGGCTGAACAAAGGAGGAAGGTCACGGTGAGCAGCCTGTATCTGGCGCGTAGGATCCAGCCACATAACACAAGCACTCAGGTCACTCCAAGGCAGTACAGAGAAGTAATGGCTCGGTCATTGTCACATGCTGGTGTGGGAATGACCTGAGGCATTACCTCCCCTGGACTACATGAAAGAGACATAGAGGAGCTCTCTGAGCATGTAGCCCATGTGTGTAGGCCTGGAAGTAACCCTGACCTTGAGTAGCATCTTACCCTCACCCAAGAATGATGCCACAATATGAAGACAAGATGATCAATTTCAACAATTGGCTTAAGTATTGGTGTGTCATTCAAAGGGGATCAATGCCTGTCAGCTTGGGATGATATGCCGTGGAAAACCCGCGATGCTTTGCTAGGGGCGGCTTGCACCTGTCACTCCCCTGGGCTTTCGGATATTGGCGAAGGCTCTTGCCTACCCCCATAGTGTCCTTTTTAGGCAAGGCTCAAAAGACAAACCCCACCTCCATAGGTATCACAAGGGATAAGAAAACTAAGAGTAATGCTACTCAAGCGCCAGAAGTCTAAACCTCAAGATGCACGCACTCAAAACTCTCCTTAGCATGGAGAACATCGATATCTGTGCAATAACAGAAACCTGGTTCAGGACTCCCGAGAGCACCCCAGCACACACACACACTACCAGGTTATACCTCATACCATGCTTTTCGGCCCCAAAACTTGGACGAACCACAAAAGGAGGGTATCGATATTCATCAAAGATACCCACACCTCAGGTTGATTCAACAAAAGCCACCACGAAGCATCAGAGACTATCCGTGCAACTAACAGTGGGTAAAAACTGCCTTCAGTTTACCTGGCCTTGCACAGACCACCCTCAAACCCAGAGAACCTTGGCCTTCCTGAGAAGCTGGAAAATATGAAGGTCTCGAACACACCATTATATTGGGCGACTTCAACTACCCAAACATAGATTGGGAGCATTACTCTAGCTCAACACCCCCCTTGCCCAAAAGGTTCCTAGAATTCATAAACTCAAATGCTATGGAACAACTTGTTACCACTCCCACAAGAGGGAAAACATATAGACCTGATCATCTACCAACATGGGGACTCTATGCTCCAGACCAGAAGTATTTTTCTTACTGTTATCAAAACCATAAATTCTCCTGGTTGAGCTTCTCAGTTTTTCCACATAAAATTCACAAATCTCATGTCTATGAAAACTTTCCATTGGATATTCATACCTTTCTGTCTCAGTAACACTTTTTAAATTAGTCAAATGCATCCTCTTTTCCAGTAAACAATACTCATAAGTAAAAACACAAACTTCAGAAGGTTTCCCCTAATCTCAGAAAAGATTTCAGAATTCAAAAATTTTACAACAATCCTTTATCCCGACATTTCAAAGATTTTCCCAGCACAGGTACAGACCCATTGTAGAGTACAACCACCTTTTGGAATGTACCTCCCTCTGCAGCAGCTGGAAAGGCCCCAAAATACCTCACAAAGAGGATTACTGGCCTCAAACAGAACCCCACTGACCATCTCAAAAATTCCAGCTTTACTCCCCTATGCCTACTCTGAGGTGATCTCTGCCTAACATATAAAATGTCAAAAGGAAAAAAATATCAACCGTTTAGTTTATTGTGACGCATCTATGATAGATGCACTTTTCAAAAAAACATATAAAAAACCAGAATATATAATAGAACCAATCAATTAATTAATTAGCTAATTACTTAGTATAATAAACATTAAAATTTTTTTTTTTTCATACTGTTTAAATTTAGCCCATATTAACCCAAAAACGAAAACTTTAAAATTTTTTTAAAAACTTTAAAGCAGCTTTCAACCTAAGTAAACATTTAATAGAGGGAAAAACCCCGGATAAACAAAACTTTTTTTAACTGCCAATTTTTCGTTCCGAGTTTTAATTGCCAGGGGCCACCTCTATTTTGGGTAACTTGTTGTACTACAGAAAATGAAATCTATGAAATTTAATGTTTGCCCTTTGTAAAGGGCCTTTTAAATTGCATAAATATGCCATATATCGCTGTTTAAACTGTCGTTCCGCTTTAAAAATTGGGGAACTGAAAGCCAGGTATACCCCTTTAGTCACAATTATATTTTGATAGAATACCCCAGCCTTTAATATAAAAGCAAACCCATCTGAATGTATTTACAATACCCAAACCACATTTAAACATCCCCTTTTCCCTTTTTTTATGGTGACCATGAGGTGTTCAAATAATGTCTTTAGAGACACCTTTTAAAAAACCCCAAATGGTTTCAAAATTTTTTTTAAAACCCCTTTTTTACATCCAGTATTTTAAAAATTTTGAGTGGAAAATATCATTAAATTGTGTAATAAAACTTGTAATATAATTTGATTTACCCAAAATTACGGGATTGTCGTTTTAACAATGTTTTAAAATCTTAGTGGAAGGGTAACCCTTTTTTAAAAAAGGGAAAAATCCACTTTTTTTTGAAACTTCCTAGTCAGTGCATGAACCAAAGATGGTGGATAACCGAAGAGAACATCCAAACCCGTTACATTCTTGTTGAAAATCATCAAACCCCATTCTGGATGAAAAAGGTTTATTTTGAAAAAAAGGGTGATTGCTGGTAAAATGAAAAAAAATTATTGTGGGGTTTTCCCATAAATTGTGGTTCTAAATCCAAAGGGCCGATATGTTAATATCAAAAGGACCCTGTCATGTTTGGGAAGGGAAATTCCAAAATTAAAAGGGAAACCCAATACAACCAGCCCCAGGGCCCCTTGTGTCCCTTTCAAAAAATAAAATGTCATCTTGGTACCGGTATAATATAAAAATTTAAAAAAAGGATGGGAAAAAAAAAATGTTCCCTGCCAAAAAATTCAAAAATACAAGAATGATTTCTGGAGAAAATTTTTTTAATATAAAGGTTGTTCCTTAAAAAAAATCTAACAAGAATAATCAATAATATAAACCTGGGACTTGTTTTATAAGTGAAATTTTGCCTAACTGCTGTGGAATGACTGTATATAAGTCCAAAATGTCAAAACCCAAAATTTTTATCAAAGGAATAGTATTCAAATGATGTAAAACCCTGTGGTCTGAGTTTCTGTTTTCAATACCCCTTTTTTATCCACCCCCTTGGCACAGGAAAAATTATGGAATTGTCCCTCAAAAAAGGCCAAGAGGGGATTGCATGTTTTTTTGTTTAGGATTCCAAAATAGGAATTGGTGGGCATTTTAAATTTATAGTTTTAAAGGGAAATCCCTTCAATAAATAAATCACACAAAAATCTTTTGCTTGGAAAATTGGGTTTAGTTCATTTATAAAAAGTCATGTTCAAATGAAAATCTTGAAATTACAATCATAATCTCATATGCTAAAAAGGAAATATTTGCATAAAAATTTTAATGCAACAAATTCAATAAAATCCTTATTTTAAATATTGTCATGCTGTTTACATTATTTTAAAAATACTATCAGAAAAGAAAATAAAAAAAATTTAGTTAATTTTAAATTGCAAATTTTTTTTTTAAAGGTTAAAAATCTCGCTCTCGTCCCCAAAAGTTTTGCCAAAATAAAATTCAAGTTAACTTGTGTAAAAAATTTTAAAACCAAAAATTTTTAAAAATTTGGCCCTGGGGAAAAATTGAACCCTTTAGAGCAATTCACTAATCCTAAGGGAATGACTTTGAGGTAAAATTAAAAATTAAATCACATTTGAACTTTTAAAAAAGTTAAAAGTCCCAAAACTTGTTTGGGTTCCTCCTCAATTTTTTTCTCAAAATTTTAACATTATTGGTTTGAAAGGGGGTGGTTTTTGTAGTTCTTTGAAAACCCATTTTCCAGTGGCCCCGGGTTTTTTTGAATTTTATGCAGGGCCCCGTTGAACCCAGGTTTGCATTAAGGGGGCAATTTGTATAATGGCCCAAATTTAAAATTTTTTTGATTTAAAATTTTCACAAGTTAACTTAAGTTTTTTGGAAATTTATTTATTGAGGGTTAGCAATATTTTTAATCCTCCCTTTAAACCTTTAAATTTTTGAAATTAACTAAAGCTTTTTCCTCTTTAGGTATTTTTACTAAAATTCCCAAAAATATTTCCAAAAATGGGGTTTTTTTTGGATGGCAAATTGGTATGAACCCCAAAATTTTTTTTATTGCGTTTTTTTTAAATGCCCTTTTAAAATCAATTTTTAAAAAACTAAATTCCCTTTTTTTTTTTTAAATTAAGGGGGTTTTTGAAAACCCGTTTTTTGGGTTAAATTTAAAAGGAAAACCCCCCCTTTTTATTACAATTCCCCCTTTTATGATGCCACAATATGAAGACAAGATGATCAATTTCAACAATTGGCTTAAGTATTGGTGTCATTCAAAGGGGATCCAATGCCTGTCAGCTTGGGATGATATGCCGACAAGCCACGATGCTTTGCTAGGGACGGCTTGCACCTGTCACCCTGGGCTTTGGATATTGGCAAAGGCTCTTGCTACCCCATAGTGCCTTTTTAGGCAAGGCTCAAAAGACAAACCCACCTCCATAGGTATCACAAGGGATAAGAAACTAAGAGTAATGCTACTCAACGCAGAAGTCTAAACCTCAAGATGCACGCACTCAAAACTCTCCTTAGCATGGAGAACATCGATATCTGTGCAGTAACAGAAACCTGGTTCAGGACTCCGAGAGCACCCCAGCACTACCAGGTTATACCTCATACCATGCTTTTGCCCCAAAACTTGGACCGAACCACAAAAGGAGGGAGTATCGATATTCATCAAAGATACCCACACCTCCAGGTTGGTGGCAAAGCACGAAGCATCAGAGACTATCCATGTGCAACTAACAGTGGGTAAAACTGCCTTCCAGTTTATAGCCTGCTACAGACCACCCTCCCAAACCCAGGAACCCCACTTGGCCTTCCTGAGAACACTGGAAAATATGAAGGTCTCTCCAAACACCATTATATTGGGCGACTTCAACTACCCAAACATAGATTGGGAGCATTACTCTAGCTCCAACACCCTTGCCCAAAGGTTCCTAGAATTCATAAACTCAAATGCTATGGAACAACTTGTTACCACTCCCACAAGAGGGGAAAACATACTGGACCTGATCATCACCAACATGGGGACTCTATGCTCCAGACCAGAAGTGTATCCCTCACTGGTAAGATCAGACCATAAACTGATCTCACTGGATATTCACATCCGACCCACCCCTGCCCAGAAAACCACAGTGAAAAACTTCTCTAAAGCAAATTTCACACTCCTCAAAACCGAGGTGGAATCCTTCAAAGCCCCGGGCCTGTGGAAAATACGCCCAGACCGCAGAATCCTTTATAAATGCATTCTATGAACACCTTCAGGAATGCATGGATCATGCAATCCCAAATAAAACCAAGACCCAATCCTCCAAAGGCAGCGCCTGTCTGGTGGACCCCAGCCATAAACAAACTATACAATAGAAGGAGGAAGCTACTACATGATAGAGCAAAATCCCAAAAAAGGGGAAAGGGATCTCTGATCAGTATTAGCAAAAAACTAAGGGCACTCATAAAATCGTCAAAGGCCAGCTTCGAGAGAAAAATTGCACAGGACACTAAGGATAATCACAAGGCTTTCTTTAGTTATGTTAGGAACCTGGGTGGGAATTCCCAGATATGCTCAGAATTAGTCCAAAATGACAAAAAATACACTGATCCCACAGACATTGCCAACATCCTAGCTGACAGGTTCAGCGCAAACTTCTCCCCCCCCTCCCCACCAAAAGGGCAAATATCTATCCCAGCAGAGTGCTGCCCCCCTGACATCTCAGATGCTCAGGTGGGAGCCGCCCTCTCCAAAGCAAAAAACACAGCATCAATGGGACCAGACGGTGTCCCAGGCTGCATCCTACATGAACTCCAAGAAGAGCTAAACCCAAACATAAAACTACTGTTCAATCTCAGCCTTACTACAGGATATGTACCCAAAGAGTGGCGTACAGCAACAGTGGTCCCTCTCCACAAAGGTGGTGCCTCAACGGACCCTGGAAACTATCGCCCCATAAGCCTGACTAGCTTGGTCTGCAAAGCTATGGAAAGGATCATCATGGACCTCATAAATAAAGATATTGGGGACCTACAGACACTGGATCCTACCCAGTTTGGCTTTGTTAAGGGCAGATCCTGCCTCTTAAACCTGGTTGACTTCTTTGAAACAGTCACCAAGGCCATTGACGAGGGAAGGTGGTCCACACAGCCTACCTGGACCTCAAAAGCCTTCGATACAATACCCCACTCGGGCATTATAGATAAGCTCACCAGCTTAAATATAAACCCCTATGTCACTAGATGGGTTGCAAACTGGCTCAAGGACAGAACCCACATGGTTAGAATTGCTGGAGCCATGTCAGACTCCAAACCAGTTACAAGTGGCGTCCCACAAGGCTCAGTCCTGGGACCTCTCTTGTTTGGTATATATTTCTCGGAGGTACAGGCCAACACGGAAGGACTGTGGCTGACCAAGTTCGCAGATGACTGCAAACTGGGCCATAATCGACTCTCCAGCCGACACAAGCATCCTCCAAAAGGGCCTCATAGAAACAGACAACTGGTGCCAGAGCCATGGCCTCAAGCTAAAGCCAAAAGTGTATAGTCATCCCCTTTGGCAAAAACAAAGTGCCCACAAATTACCACATAGGTGGTAATCCATTAAGTACAGAAGAAGTAATTAGGGACCTGGGGACCCAAGTTGATAGCAATCTCTCATTTGACAACCACGTGGCCAAAGTGGTTAGAAAAACATTTTATTAGCCCACCTAATATAAGGGTTCATTAATGAGTCTCCTCTTACATAAGGCATTGGTATCCCTTGGATACTAAACTGGGAACCCCAAAGCCTGTATCGGTCACAGTCCTGCTACCTAAAAAACTATACCAGTTAAACGCTAATTGGCATTTAGCATTTCCAAGCCGATAATGCTGCAGGCCATACTGAATTTAACTCTCATAGATTCCATTGCTGTGCTTTAACAAGTTACCCAATCAAAAGTGGTCCTGTAGAACAAACTCGAAGACAGAACTAATATAGCAATTAAAACAAATGCGCATGTTTATCCTGGGATTAATGATGCTTCCTCTATTACTGCAAATGTTTACTTGGGTTTAAGCCTTGAAAGCGTTAATTGATTCTTCAAATTTTGAATATTATAGTTTTAATGTTTGTATTTGGTTAATAGTGCTGTGGTTATTAATTTAAATCAGTAGGGTGTATTGACTTTTTAAAACTTTTTCAAAACCTTTTTAAAACTTTTTAAAAAAATTTTTAATGTTTATTATACTAAGTAGCTAATTAGCTAATTAGTAATTGATTGGTTCTATTATATATTCTGGACATTGGCTGTGTTTTTGGCTCTGAAGAATTACATCTATCCTGGAGTGCAGCTGGCTATTTCTAATAAGCAACTTGAACAAATGTTCGTGGATTTTTGGCAGCGTTTTTTTCCCCTTTTTTCATTATCCTGTTTGTGTTTTTTTTTTGTTTTTTTATGTCAAAAGAGCTGTTGGACATGCTTCACCTAAAGAAATACGAAATTAAATCCCAATCCCTCTGAGCTACATGCTCTAGGGACCTAAACCTTGTCACCATAATAAAAAGGACATGCTCAAGGGATAGATTCCTGTCCCAGAGACAGTAGACTAATGCTTTCGTATGCTTTCCACTCTTTTTCATCTAGAGTTACCAACTCTCCCCATTTATAGAGGAAAGTTCCCATTTGGGCAATTGTGTCTTGTGAAAAACAAAAAAAAATGTTAACTAGGTTTCCTTTAATAGTTGCATAAAACAATCATTTTGCATCTGAAAGACTTAAATATGATACAATACAGCATAAACAAGTCAAAGACTAAAAGAATGAACTTTTATTTTGACAAAAAAGTAAAGTGCAGTACTTTTCATTGGTTGTGGGTATGGCTTGTCTTGAAAAATATCGTGTTTCAGTAAAAATGTCCCACTTTAGCTATTCGGAAAGATGACAACCCTATTTTCATGTGCTTCACTACAAACGGCATAAAATGTTTCAACAAAGTTCTTTTAAAGAACTTTGTTGAAACAGCTCTATCTACCAAAATGTTGATTTTAACAGAAACCCTGCCTAGTTCGTTTTGAACCCTTCAACATGCATTCATGTACTTCCTGCAGTGATTGTAGCTCATTCAACACACTCTGACTCAGTTGTAGATCACACTGAATTCATCATTTAGCCTACTAATGATAATACTTGTCCAGCATATATTTTACTTGCAGTAGCTTGTAATGGCATCTTTGGAAACATATACTGAAACAGCTTCCCAGAAATAAAATACATTGCAACCCCCTTACCAGTTTCCATACATATTTTTATTATCTACCAAAAAAAGTAAATTTGAACACTTAATTTTCTAATTTAACAGATGAACCATTATCAGTTCCACTTATCTGTATTATTTTCTTGGAAATGTTTCCTTTTACTTTGATATGGAACTGAGGCTTGCTGCAACATATTATTTTTATGTTTCCCAGCTTGTCACAATTACAGCATTTCAGTTATTTCAAAAATATTTTATTTCTGTGGGCTATGGGTTTCTATTACCAGAGTAATTACAAAATGTTTACCTTTTTGATTTAGGACTTGAATTTCAGCTGTATGTACTTTGTTGTCAAATGTCTCGTACTTTTCTTAACAGCTATTTCTATTCTCAGAACAGATTAAAAAAATAAATCTGATTCAGATAATAAACGTTCTTTGATGTACTTTGTGCAAATGTCATAAAGAATTGGCCCCGCACTGCTTCACTCACAGTTGTACCAAATTCACCTTTAACTGCACTTTTTTTCAGCTCAGCTATATACTATGTCACAGTCTCCTTCAAATGGCTTGAATGATTGAATCAAAATCTTTTCTCTATAATCATTGATTTGGATTCAGAATGTCCCATTAACAATTCATTGATTTGCTTGTAATGTTTATATTTTGGTATCACTGGCTGAACTGAGTTTTGAAGAATCCTGTAAATGGAAATGCTCATTACACTGAATACATTTTCAATTATGCTGACGTTGACTTCCAAAACACATTTTATTGTATGCTGACTGCTGTAAACACTGCTGCATAGGTTTGCTTCTGCAGATGCTGCATGCCGCACACTTAAGAAATGCAATTTGGTACCACTACATTATTAATCGTTTGCCATCTCTTAAGAAATGCAATTTGGTACCACTACATTATTAATAGTTTGCCATCTCTGTGACACATAAGGATAAATGCTGGATTATAGCACAAACACTGTAGTAGCTGTATGAGGTGAGACAGGAATGGCAAGGCAAAGCCTATTTATGTCTTTCTTGAGATACAGTTGAGGGGTACATGGCTGGCTTGCAGAATATGTGCAGAACCCCTGCTGAAGACTAGGGATCACCAAAGGTGCTTAATCTTCAAGGGGCATGGCTAGTGAGGGTATTCCTTGCAAAAGGCAGAGACTCATCCATTGTGCATGACCATTACACTGCACTCCCTGGGAATGAGCAGGCACATCTAGGGAACTGGTAAGGCCATAAGCAAAACATGCATATTTTCCACTGTTTGGCCCTAGCTCATAGAAGAAATGAATGAGCCTTAGGGCACTTACCTCTGTGGCAATGAATGGGCCAACAGGGTCTGCAGGAGGTCATCAGGAGGGAGAATCAGTGGTAACCATGGATCAAGAATAAAATAAAGATGCTATTAATCATTTATAAGTGCCACATAAACACTATCTCAGCTTATCACTGATCTGTAAACAAAAACATAGATGAATGCTAAATAAAGTTTGAGAACAAAATAATTTGTCCAAAGACATTTTAAGTGATTAGTTGGGTAGAGAAAAGGGGCTCCAAAGGTTTGTGGGGGGGGGGTGTTAAGGCTGAGTGGGAAGTGGAAGGAGTTTAGGTAGAGCAGTGGATAAGGAAGGTTTAAGTTTGGATGGATGAGTACTATGGAGGAAGTGAGATAAGTGTAAGGAGGAGCTAAGGGGTTTTATGTGAGTGTAGCTGAGTTAGGAGGTCAGATTTAGGCATGAACTTGCTTCTTGCTGTTGCAAGTGCTACATCCTACATGACCAGTAGGTATTTGTGGGAACAGGTAGGCCTCAGGTTAACAATGGTTTGTATGGTGGAGTAATTTGGTTAATTATATGGGGTTTTTTTTGTTATAATTCTGAGTTCCTGATGGTACTGGGTTAGTTGCATAGCTGGCTTTAGGCATAGGCCAACTAGGTGGTTGCCTAGGGTGCCGTTCTAGTAGGGGCGCTTTTCCTGTATTTATTTGGTGTAGGTAGACCAGAATGGGGGCACCGGGACGTGTGGTGGGGGCACCATGGAGCCCTTTTCCCTAGGGCACCAGTTGACCTGAGGCCGCTCCTGGTTAGTTGTAGGATAAAATTAGTGGGCATTGAATAGGTTTGGGTGGATTTCAATAACAGGTTGAGTGTAGATACAGTTTGAGGAGGTAATGGGAGCTTTAGGGTTTAACTGTTCTCAAGGACAGTAGACATACTTTGAGGTTATTCATGGCAGTTGTGGATTGTTGACTCATTGGGGTTTGGAGGTTGTGGTCTTTGGGTTGTGTGCTGGTGCAGTGGTCATCGCGTTACTTTGGGACAGTTTATCTATATATAGTGGTTTAATGCTCTTAGCATTTTGGAGCCTTGTGTTGTGCTTCTGGTGTGGTGTGCCTGCATGGGGGGGGGGGTTCAGTAGTCCGTTGCTTTGTCATGGCCATGTGGTATGTAGTTGTAGGCATTGGTGGTGGTGGAGCAGTGATGATGACGCCTTTGTAACTGAGAGTGTGCCCAGATGGAGAAAGCATTGGTTCATAGGTTATTGAGAAAAGCACGAGTAAAGATCGGTTACCGCATATGTGCATTACAGATTTACTGGCCTTGGGGGCTAGGGATGGGAGGTTATCCTATGAACATCCAGTTTTGACTTTAAGGGTTTGTATTTAAAAAAAAGAGAGAGAGAGAGAGAGAGAGAGAAATGCTTCTCACGTGCTTTAAGGTTGTGCTGGCCAGGTTTGAATGAATTGGTTTCTGTGAAAAGAGCTCGGTTAAGCGATTCACTCATAAAGTTGGTAACATAATGTTTTCTTGTTGCTTTGGTGTCTCATACTTCTTTAATGCTAGTGCAAGCAATTTTATTAATAGCATTGAGCGCTAAAGCCTCTGGAGATAGGGACAGTTACAGGTAATATTGCTCTTATAAACTTAAGAAGTTGGGTGAGGACAAGGTTTGCTTCAAAATTAATTTTATGATGGTTCTGAAGTCAGGAGCTTGGATGTCTGTCCTTATGAGTGACTTCAGTTTTTTCCTGTTAAAGTGATTAACCAGAAAGCCATAAACATGTGAGGAACAGACCAAATATATGAGCCAAAGGTCTAGCCATTCTGAGTGAACTGGGCAGTGAAGAAGTATGAGTGGACCTTATTATAACAAAAAAATAAAATAAAATAATGCAGACATAGAGGGCTGGTCATGGGAGGAAGATGGTGCACTGCTCTTAATAGAGATCTACATTAATGTTATTCACTCTATTTGCTTCAAGTAGGAGGATTGGTAGATGAGTTAAGTTTTTAGCTTTATAGCCTTAAAGTACAGGATTGGAATACTACCTTTGGGAAGGTATATTGATGTGTGTTCTTTTCTGTTGTTTCTGACTCAAGCTAAAAGCACCAATACTTAACTTTGTTTCTCTTGAAGTTTGTCTCTAATGGGTGGAAAGGTTTTTTTTTTTTTTATTTTTGCCTCACATAGATTCATAGGTGGGTACTAGGCTATCTGCCCGAAAGGCATTACCAGCCTAAGATCCAGAATGCACGACCATTGGCTTTTGCCGCCCCCTTAGATTAGTTCCCTGTGCCTCTGTCCAGCAGAGCCACTGAAGTGATTCCTGAGGTAAACTTTCTGTTTCCCATCCACTCATCAAGGTTTCTTTTGAAGAGTGTTAGTGAGGAGCTCTGCCTAATGTAGACTGGGATCTTGTTCCAAAGCATGGGAAGTCTCTGGCACAGGAATCTACAGCACGTCCTATTTATTGTTGGTATTGGTGGTTTAGATCCCTACTCACTGATGCCTGGCTCAAGGGATAAGGTTTTCTTTGGGTTGAGCATGTCCATCAATTCTTGGGTTCAGACATGGCCTTGTATGCCGTCAGGCAGAGATCACCTCAGAGTAGGCGGTGTATGCAACCCAGGTACAACTGGAGTTTCTTCAGTCGGGCATAGCATAGGAGGTATCTGTTTGAGGCCATTGATCCTCTTGGTGAGGCGATTGCTTCTGTGGAATTACTTTCCAGCTGTTGCAGGTGTGTCTTGTAAGGTACATCCCAAATGGGGGTTGTGCTCTAGATGGGTCTGATGAGTGAATTTGTTGAGAAGAGGGGCACAATGGCCTCTTTTGATCTGGATCGAAGAACCCTTTTTTGTGATTAGGTGGGCAACGTAGAAGGATTTCTAACCACTTTGGCAAATGCGGGATTATCAAAGGTAAGATTACTATCTACTTGGGTCCCCAGATCTTTATTAAATATCGTCTTCTTCCGTATTTAGGGGACTACCACCTATGTGAGTAGTTTGTGGGTACTGCTATTTTTTCCAAAGGGGATGACTATGCACTTTTGGCATTTAACTTGAGGCCATGATTTTGACACCAGGTATCCGTCTCAGTGAGACCCTTTTGGAGGATGTCTGTGTCAATTATACCCCTAGTTTGCAGTCGTCTGTGAAGTTGGTCAGCCATAGTCCTCCTGTGCTTGCCTGTACCTCTGAGAAGTATATATGCCGAACAGGAGGTGTCCTAGAACGCCCCTGAGCTCCTGGGAAATGCGCCAACATTGTAAACAGTTTAGAGTTTGACCTAGCTCCCGCAACTCTCACCATGTGGGTTCTGTCAGTGAGCCAGTTGGCAACCCATCTTGTGATGTAGGGGTTTATGTTCAGGCTGGTGAGCTTGTCTATAATACCAGAATGGGGAATTGTGGTGAGGGGCCTTAACCATAAAGGTCTAGGTGAAGGCTGGTGTACCACCTTTCCCTCATCTATAGCCTTAGTAACTGTCTCAAAAGAAGTCCACCAGGTTTAGGAGGCATGATCTGCCCTTAACAAAGCCAAACTGGGTAGGGTCTAGTGTTTGGAGTTTTCCATTGTCTCTGTTAATGAGTTCCACGATGATGCACTCCATAGCCTTGCAGACCAAGCTAGTCAGGCTTATAGGGCGATAGTTCCTGGGATCTGTTGTGGCTCCACCTTTGTGGGCCGGAATAACTAGTTGCTGTGCACCACTCAATGGGTATGCTGTAGCCTGTGGAGAGGCTGAGTTTGAACAGTGTGTTTAAGTGAGGAGGTTAGATTAGATCTTTGAGCTCATGTAGGATGCAGCCTGGGACACTGACCGGTCCCATTGATGCTGTGTTTTGGCTTTGGAGAGGGCTGTTTTAACTTGAGTGTCTGCGATTTCAGGGACTCTACATTCTTCTGGTATGGTTATGGGCCCTTTTGGGGGTGAGAGGGATGAAGTTTGTGTTGAACCTGTCTGCCAGGATGTTGGCACGTAGTATCGGTCGGTTTGGTAGCATTTTGTGCCATTCTGCACCTGAAAAACTCCGAGCAGAGATCTGAGGATTGACACTTAGATTCTTGACATAGCAAAAAATGCCTTGTGGTTATCTTTGGAGTCCTTACTGCAATTTTTTCCTTTAGCTCGCCTTGGATGATTTTATGAGGGGATCGTGGTTTTTGCTGATACTGATCAGGGATGTCCTTCCCTTCTTGGGATTTTACTCTTTTCTGTACTAGTTTCTTCTATTGTATAGCTTGTTTATGGCAGGAGTCCACCGGACTGGTTTCCTTTTCTTGGAGGAGTGAGTCTTGGATTTGCTTGGGATGGCACGATCCATGCATTCTTAAAGCTGCCCATAGAGATGCATTAGTAAAGGATTTTGCAGCTGGAAAGTGTTATCCTTCAGCATAGGGCTTTGAAACTTTCTACCTCGGTCTTAAGTAATGTGAAGTTTGTTTTTGAAAAGGCATTTTCACATGGAGGTGGATTTCTTGTCTGCGGGGTGGGGCGGAATATGGATATCCAAAGTGATTTGCTTATGGTCAGATCTAACCAAGTGAGGAGTTGACCTCTGGTGTGGAACACCAGTCGCCCACATGTTGATGATGACTAGGTCCAATATATTTGTCAATGCCTCTGAGTGGGGAGTGTTGTTGACCAGTTGAAAAAGGAAGAGGTGTTTGAGTTTATAAATTCTAGGTAAAGTTGGGCAAGGGGAGTTAAGTACTTGAGTAGTTCTCCCAGTTAATGTTTGGGTAATTGAAATCACCCAATATTAGGGTGTTTGGTAGGACCTTTATGTTTTACCAGTGTTTCCAGAAATGCGGAATGGGGGGTCCTAGGACATGGTGGGTGATCTGTAACTAGCTTCACAATTTGAATTGCAGTTTTGCCCATTGTTACGGGTGCACATGGATGATCTCTGAAGCATGTCGTTAACACCTTCTGCCACTAACCTGGAGGTGTGGTATCCTTGATGAATATGGATAACCTTCGCCTTTGTATTTCAGTTTGGGTTCTCATGGCCAAAATGTATGGTATGGAGTTGCAGCCTGGTAGTGCTGGGGTGCTCCTCTGGATGCCTTAAACCAGGTTTCTGTTACTGCACATATATATCGATTTTCTCCACATACTGAGGAGTGCCTCGAGTGCATGCATTTTGAGGTTTAGACTTCTGGCATTGAGTAGCATTACCCTCAGTTTTTATTACTTGTGCTATTACTACGGCTGTGGGTTTGTCTTTTGAGCCATGTACTAAAAAAGGCACTATGGGGGTGCTTGCTTAAGCCTTGGCAAGTATTCAAAAAGCCAAGAATTGACAGCAGTTCCCAAGCAAATCTCTAGCGAAACAAGCGTGGCTTGTCGAGCATGTCATCCCAGGTAGACAGACACTAGATCCCCTTTGAATGACACCAGAAACTTAGCCAGTTGTTGAAATCGAGAATTTTTTTCTTTATACTGTGAAAGAATTCAAAACCAATTCAACGATGGTATCATTCTTGGTGAGAGCAGGATGCTACTCAGGGTCAGGGTCATACCGGCCTGGGCTACGTGATCAGAGAGCTCTTCCATGTCTCTCTCTTCATGTAGTCAGTGAGGTACAAGCTTAACAGGTCATTACGCAACATGGACAATGACAGAGTCATATTTGCACTTGTTCTGGAGTGACCTGAGTGCTTGTGTTATGTGGCGGATCCTGACACCCGACAGGCAGCTAACAGTAACCTTCTCCTTATTCAGCCTAGTGAGTGGGACGTCAGTGTGACTGACTATGAGTCACCTATTTACTAGTATCATTTGGTATGCTATATTGCCTTAAGGGCTGTGATTACAGGGCACACTGGTTTTGTGAAGTATGTTTTTATGGTTTGTGTTGGGGTGGAGGTTGCTTGGATGTCGTGTTTTGCTTTGGAGGTCTCTGTTGGTTTTGCAGATTTTTATTTAGAGCCTCCGAGTATGTGCGTTCAATGTATTTGGCGTGTGCTTTTTGCAGGGGTGCTGGTTTAATAGGTCTATTTAAGACTGGTGGTGTGATGCAAGTATTTCCTTCTCCTCTTGACTCTCTGATCCAGGAGGTCTTGGAAGCTACAGAGAGCTTCAGCCTCTTGTTTGGCTGTACTAACTGCATGCATCTCGCATGTATTAGTGTTTGATGATGGGAGAGGGGGTTGTCTGTGTACATGGGGCAGTTTGTAACATTGCCTCAAAAATGCCCAGATTCACCAGTTGGACCTGAGAGTACACCTAGAAACTGCCCTTTGGACATGCCTGGATAGGTAAGCAGTGAACTGTTTTACCTGTGGATGGCTGGTAAGGTCGAATAGAGAGCTTTGTCCTACTGTACAGTACCGGAGTGTCTAGTGCTGGGGTTTAGGCAAGTGCTTGCTATAAGTTTTGAGCAAGTGCTGGCTGAGAAATGAATGGCTTGAGTGCTTAAGTTGAAAGTTTGGCATCTAGTTCCAAGGGAAAAATTGAAGAGGGAGGACTTTGTGGAGCCAGTGAATAGTTTACCCAGCAGCTAACCGGCACTGCTGGAGCATACAAAACAGATAAAATATGGTATTTATAGCAGGGAAATGAAAGAGATAGAAATTAGCCAAAAATGGCCAATAAACTACTAATTTCTGGGCTAAAACCACTCTCCTCCAGGGACAGATAGACTGCTCACAAAGCTCCCCTCTCTCTCTCACAGGTGAACAGAGAAAACTTCCCTTCTATTTTCAAATAAGGTATGAAGGCAAACACAGAAGTTTGTAACACAGCCCTGAATCTACAGCACTAACTTGTAAACTGGACTATACTAGCTTAAAAAGGCAGGAAACAAGTGTGTGTGTGTATATATATATATATATATATATATATATATATATATTTTTTTTCGTGAAAATAAAGCAGATACACTCAAAAACAGTTTAAAAAGCACAGAAAAGGATACTTATTGTTATATATCCGCACGATCCAGAGTTTGTAGTCAATGCTTCCAGTAATAAAAGTAGGAAAAGAAACACAGAAACAATACAGTAAAAGCAGATGAATAAAGTACAATTTCTTTGATATATGTATATATATATATATATATATATATATATATATATATATAAAACAATAGAAAACGAACAAACTGATTTAAACAAGTTGCCAAATTAACTAGAAAAAAGCTCAAAACTGAGCCCTGTTCCAGCAGTCTTCAATCAGACAAGTTCTAACTGCACACCCCTGCTTACTAGGGTGCAGGGAACCTTCTCCAAAAGATGGCCTGGATCAGTGCTCAAGTTATTCAAACAAAGCTAGATTCAGCAGGCCTGAATCTGGTCTGTCTTTACAACAAGGCGCACCAATTTCAAGAAAGAAACAGTTCAAATAACAGTCACAATAAGACTGTGATCAGAAATTCCCAACTGAGGGCATAATCCAGCCTCTCCTCCCACAAGAGGCAGCAGACCACAAACCCTCTTAATGTAGACTAACTGGCCTGAGCCCCTAGTTAGCTTGTGCCAGAACTAATACACTTTTAGAATAGCTTGAACATTGGAATGCCTTCAATCAGCAATTCCAGCTTAGAAGGATGTAAGCTACCTGTCCCGCCAAAACAGTGCACGACCACAAAACCTTCTAGCAATGTAAAGAATGCAACAAGGAAGCCCAAGTTTCAAAACCAAAGATATAGAATAGCAGTTACAATTTAATCAGGCTACAACCAACGGGCAAAACGTAATACAAATGCGCAGAAATAAAATAAAATTGAGTGCTTTTAAAGAGCAAAAGCAAAAGAAAGTAGGAGGAAACACACAAAATATAGTATATATGGAAGTATGAAAAAGTGCAAT
The DNA here is from genome assembly GCF_019279795.1 of Protopterus annectens. NCBI lineage: Eukaryota > Metazoa > Chordata > Ceratodontiformes > Protopteridae > Protopterus > Protopterus annectens. The sequence continues at coordinate 79,103,796 of NC_056740.1, read as the reverse complement.
TTTTTCCAGTGCACAAGAAGAAAGGAAGGAAAAGAACCTAAGTGGGCCCCAAAGGATGATTTTATGAGGGATCGTAGTTTTTTGCTGATACTGATCAGGGATGTCTTCCCTTCTTGGGATTTTACTCTTTTCTGTACTAGTTTCCTTCTTCTATTGTATAGCTTGTTTATGGCAGGAGTCCACCGGACTGGTTTCCTTTTCTTGGAGGAGTGAGTCTTGGATTTGCTTGGGATGGCACGATCCATGCATTCTTGTAGCTGCCCATAGAATGCATTAGTAAAGGATTTTGCAGCTTGGAAAGTGTTATCCTTCAGCATGGGGGCTTTGAAACTTTCTACCTCGGTCTTAAGTAATGTGAAGTTTGTTTTTGAAAAGTTTTTCACGGTGGATTTCTTGTCTGGGGGTGGGGGCGGAATATGGATATCCAAAGTGATTTGCTTATGGTCAGATCTAACCAGTGAGGGGTTGACCTCTGGTGTGGAACACCGGTCGCCCATGTTGATGATGACTAGGTCCAATATGTTGTCACCTCTATTGGGAGTGTTGACCAGTTGAAAAAGGGTGTTTGAGTTTATAAATTCTAGGTAAAGTTGGGCAAGGGAGTTAGTACTTGAGTAGTTCTCCCAGTTAATATTTGGGTAATTGAAAATCACCCAATATTAGGGTGTTTGGTAGGACCTTTATGTTTACCAGTGTTTCCAGAAATGCGGAATGGGGGTCCTAGGACATGGTGGGTGATCTGTAGCAAGCTACAATTTGAATTGCAGTTTTGCCCATTGTTAGTTGCACATGGATGATCTCTGAAGCATCGTGCTGTGCCACTAACCTGGAGGTGTGGGTATCCTTGATGAATATGGATACCCGCCTTTGTATTTCAGTTTGGGTTCTGTGGCCAAAATGTATGGTATGAGTTGTAGCCTGGTAGTGCTGGGGTGCTCTCTGGAGCCTTAAACCAGGTTTCTGTTACTGCACATATATCAATTTTCTCCATACTGAGGAGTGCCTCGAGTGCGTGCATTTTGAGGTTTAGACTTCTGGCAATGAGTAGCATTACCCTCAGGTTTTTGTTACTTGTGATATTTACGGCTGTGGGTTTTTCTTTTGAGCCATGCCTAAAAAATGCACTATGGGGGTGGCAAGAGCCTGGGCAAGTATTCGAAAGCCAAGGGTGACAGCTGCAAGCTGTCTCTAGCGAAGCAGCATGGCTTGTCGAGCATGTCATCCCAGGTAGACAGACACTAGATCCCCTTTGAGTAACACCAGAAACTTAGCCAGTTGTTGAAATCGAGAATTTTTTCTATATACTGTGACAGAATTCAAAACCAATTCAATGATGGTATCATTCTTGGTGAGGGCAAGATGCTACTCAGGGTCAGGGTCATACCGGCCTGGGCTACGTGATCAGAGAGCTCTTCCATGTCTCTTTTCATGTAGTCCAGTGAGGTACAGCTTAGGTCATTCACACCAACATGGACAATGACAGAGTCATATTTGTACTTGTTCTGGAGTGACCTGAGTGCTTGTGTTATGTGGCGGATCCTGACACCCGACAGGCAGCTAACAGTAACCTTCTCCTTATTCAGCCTAGTGAGTGGGACGTCAGTGTGACTGACTATAGAGTCACCTGTTACTAGTATGTTTGGTATGCTATATTGCCTTAAGGGCTGTGATTGCATGGCACACTGGTTTTGTGAAGTATGTTTTTTATGGTTTGTGTTGGGGGGTGGAGGTTGCTTGGATGTTTGCTTTGGAGGTCTCTGTTGGTTTTGCAGATTTTTATTTAGAGCCTACGAGTATGTGTTCATGTATTTATGTGTGTTTTTTTTCCGGTGCTGGTTTAATGGGTCTATGTAAGACTGGTGGTGTGATGCAAGTATTTCCCTTCTCCTCTTGACTCTGTGATCCAGTCTTGGGCTGAGAGAGCTTAGCCTCTTGTTTGGCTGTATAACTGCATCTCTTGCATGTATTAGTGTTTGGTGGTAGGAGAGGGGGTTGTCTTTGTACATGAGGCAGTTGTAACATTGCCTCAAAATGCCCAGATTCACCAGTTGGACTAGAGAGTACACCTGAAACTGCCCTTTGGACATGCCTGGATAGGTACAGTGAACTGTTTTACTGGATGGCTGGTAAGGTTGAATAGAGAGCTTTGTCCTACTGTACAGTACCGGAGTGTCTAGTGCTAGGGTTTATAAGTGCTTGCTATAAGTTTTGAGCAAGTGCTGGCCTGAGAAATGAATGGCTTGAGTGCTTAAGTTGAAAGTTTGTCTAGTTCCAAGGGAAAAATTGAAGAGGAGACTTTGTGGAGCCAGGAATAGTTTTACCCTAGCTAACCGGCACTGCTGGGCATGCAAAACCAGATAAATATGGTATTTATAGCAGGGAAATGAAAGAGATAGAAATTAGCCAAAAATGGCCAATAAACTACTAATTTCTGGGCTAAAACCACTCCTCCAGGGACAGATAGACTGCTCAAAGCTCCCCTCTCTCACAGGTGAACAGAGAAACTTCCTTCTATTCAAATAAGGTATAGGCAAACACAGAGATTTGTAACACAGCCCTGAATTCAGCACTAACTTGTAAACTGGACTATACTAGCTTAAAAAGGCAGGAAACAAGTATATATATATATATATATATATATATATATATATATATATATATATATTTTTTTTTTTTTTCAGAAAATAAAGCAGATACACTCAAAAAACAGTTTAAAAGCACAGAAAAGGATACTTATTGTTATATATCGCAGATCAGAGTTGTAGTCAATGCTTCCAGTAATAAAGTAGGAAGAAACACAAATACAGTAAAAGCAGATGAATAAAGTGCAATTTTATATATATATATATATATATATATATATATATATATATATATATATATATATATATATAAAACAATAGAAAACGAACAAACTGATTTAAACAAGTTGCCAAATTAACCAGAAAAAAGCTCAAAACTGAGCCCTGTTCCAGCAGTCTTCAATCAGACAAGTTCTAACTGCACACCCCTGCTTACTAGGGTGCAGGGGAACCTTCTCCAAAAAAGATGGCCTGGATCAGTGCTCAAGTTATACAAACAAAGCTAGATTCAGCAGGCCTGAATCTGGTCTATGCTACAGCAACAAGGCGCACCAATTTCAGAAAGAAACAGTTCAAATAACAGTCACAATAAGACTGTGATCAGAAATTCCCAACTCAGAGGAGCATAATCCAGCCTCTCCTCCCACAAGAGTGCAGACCACAAACCTTCTTAATGTAGAATAACTGGCCTGAAGCCCAAGTGCTTAAGCCAGAACTAATACACTTTTAGAATAGCAGACACTGGGCCTTCAATCAGCAATTCCCAGCTTAGAAGAATTTAAGCTACCTGTCCTGCCACAACAGTGCAGACCACAAACCTTCTTAATGTAAAACAGCCTGTATGAAGCCCAAGTTCTTAAACCAAAAGACTTAGAATAACAGTTACAATTTAATCAGGCTACGACCAAGCAGTAATAAATGCAGCAGAATAAAATAAAATTGAGTACTTTTAAGGAAAGCAAAATAAAGTAGGAGGAAACACAAATACAGTAAAAGCAAATGAAAAAAGTGAATTTTTTTTTCAGTGCAAGAAGAAAGGAAGGAAGAACCTAAGTGGGCTGGCCTTCTCAAATCTTCTCTCTGTATTAAGTAGAGTGAACACTAGACTCAGAATATGATCTAACTGTACTCAGTTAAGTGAGCAAATGGGATGGACCCAGGAGGAGTGTTCTAATACAGACTTATAGGAGGGGTGGGCAATTCCAGAGCCAGCAACACTAATACCAACACAAGAACAGGGAGGGAGGTGGGGAACTAACTGTAGAGAGCAACACAGCACACTGTTCCGAATCACACAATTAGAAAACAGAAAAAGATGACAATACAGTACTTTTAAAACTGCAAGTTTGTACTTAACAAAATACTAAAATGCACTACTGCAAGTTTCACTTAGCTTCAGCTTGTAATGGAGATGTTTGTAGCCAAGCAAGTCTCACAGGAGTTGAGCATAAAATGATTTCTCAAACTTTGTGGCTAGCACTTAAAGTACAGAGGAATCCCTCTAGGCTATTAAATATCAGATAACAAAGAAGTGATACTAACACCCCCCTATAGCAAAATAACGGCAGAGAGCCACACAGCACACTGTTCAGAAACACACAATTAGGAAACAGATTGGTAATGTGTTGTTTTCTTTTGACAGATGGCCAGAGAATGCAGTTTGAGGCAGAGATGGGCAGCGATCATATTGCTGGCAGAGGAATTGTTTCAGGAGCTGCCAGTAGAGGAATACCCTAGGGCAGAAGAAGCCAGTACTTCTAACTAAAAAAGAACAGCCCAGATGCCAAGGAACACTCCAGTGACATGGGAAGATAACTCAGAAGACAGTGTCCAGTGCCACAGTGTAAGTCCCAGAGGGTGAAGCAGCTTCTCTTGTTTCTTCAGGTAATAATGTTCTGTTAGGAGATGGTGGTAGTGCAGGCATAAAGGGGCATAGGGTAGGCATTTGGTGGGAGCAGGACAGGAGCTAGCACAGGCTAATGAGGAGATAGCAGGTGGCAAGCTAGATCAAGATCTTTGGACAGAAGTGGGGCAGGTACAAGGAGAGGTATGGGATGGAGGAGTTGGCATGGGGACCTCATTGGGGGGTTTGGCATCAAGTCTAGGTATGGCTGATTCATCGCAGCAGGAGGTTGGTTCAGATTTTGGGCTGTGGCCCAGGGATTGGTTGTCTACTCAGGCTTTAGTTAATCCAGATGGAGGGAGTGTTTCTGACCCCACAAATTCCTGCTTCAGTTAAAGAAAAGATTTGGAAGGAGAGCATATTGATATATTTGAATTATTTGATGCAGAAGGGGTTCAGTAGTTTTTGGAATCTATGGCAGCAAATAATCAGGACTTTTTGGCAGCCTTAGTGGCGAGTTAGGAGCCTTTGAGCTAGGATGTGGGAGAACTGGGTGCTAAGATTTGTGTATTACATAGCAGTTTGGTTGAGAAGGACAATGACCAGGCCTTGCCACCATTTGCTTACTTTCTCACTATTCTTGAAGTGCAATGGTTACTAGCAGGGAACAGTTGGATGTGGTATGATCAGTGGTTTCAGAAAAGGAAAGTGGTGGATCACTCACTGAGATGGGAAGCTAGGCATCTGGACCTTTGGTTGGTCACACTGAGAGATAGTTTTGGTGGTTTTGCTCGAGGAGGTCATTTAGGAGTGGACACGACAGGGGTTTACTGCAGGGTGTTGCATGTGGGCGGCATGCAGATTTTTGCATACTTGTTCAAATTGTAGTGAGGTGGGTATATGTCCGCTGTGTGTCCGCACCCTCCTCTCAGGGATTTTAAGGGTTTCAAGGTTGAGGTAATTTTCAAGGACAAAGGGGAGAAGTGTCTTTTTGTGGTCAGAGGGGATGACTGGGTGTCCCATTCAACAATTAAAGTGATGGCATTGAGACACATGCTCAGGCAAATTCCAGATTTAGCAGTTGCAATGGAATTGATTAAAGAGTTTTCCATGGGATTTTCTATTAAGTTGGGGGGTTCAAGGGGATGGTTCAGTTTGTAAGAATTTATGTTTGGTTCAGGGGAAGGAAGACATTTTGATAGGTTTTGTGAAGAAGGAGTGTCATGTGGGCAAGTTATTAAACCCATTTGATTATCCGCCCTGTAACAGTTTTAAGGTATCACCATTGGGTTTGGTCACGAAAAAGTCACCTGGTGAATTTCAGTTGATTTATCATTTATCCTATCCAGAAGGGAATGCAGTTAATGGTTTTATTTCCAAAGAGGACACCAAGGTTGAGTATGTTTCATTGCATGAGGGAGTAGAAATCATTAGAGGACTTACAGATCCATGGCTGGTAAAGCTAGACAACAAATCTGATTTTTAGTTACTACCAGTATGAGAAGAAGAGTGGCCTCTGTTAGGAATGGTGGTTGACAACAAGCTTTATTTTGATAATGCCATGCCAATGGGGGTGTTCAGTGGCCTATGCCACCTTTGAGAAGTTTAGCACTGCACTCCACTGGATTTGACAGCAAAGGGAGAGCACTGAGATGGCCTTGCATTATTTGTTCAATTGAAGTGAAGGGTGTGCAGGAGTACTTGAAGGCATGCATGCGTTTTTATGTATGTGCAAGGAACTATGTGTGTCATTGGCAGGGCAGAAGTTGGAGGGCCCTGCCAAGGCTTTGTATTTTTTGGGATTGTTGGGGGATGCAGGGTAGGGTTTTTATGCCTGCCTCTTGAGAAGATAGAGCATTTGAAAGAAAAGATTGCTTGGGTGAGGGGTGAGGATAAATTGCAGATTACCGATGCTGTGGAGCTCTTAGGGTTAATTAATTTTGCTTGCCAGGCAAATCATTCCAATGATAGATTTTGTAGGTCAGTGGCATTTGTGTTAAAAGGAGGGAGAAGCAAACATCATTGGGTGTGGGTTGGTAACCCTGTTCATGTGGATTTATCATTGTGGTTGTCTTTTTGGATCAATTTAATGGCATTTTGTTTTGGTAGTCAGACTGGGTTGGTCAAGGGGTGTTACAGTTGTTTACAGATGCGGTAGGGGTTATTGGAATGGAAGATTTTTTAGTGGGCAATAGTTTGCGCTCAATAGCTAGATGTCTGGAAGGAGGAACGGAAGAAAGATGTTGCCTTTTTGGAATTGATGTCCATCTGAACAGCAGTGGTGGTGTGGCAAGAATGGTTGCATGGTAGGAGGGTCATTTTCCATTCAGACAATATTTCCATGGTACGGGTGTTACAGTCAAAGACAGCAAAATCTAGATTGCTTTTGTTAGTATTACGGAAATTGGTTTTGCACAGTTTGTAGATAAACTTTTCTTTTAAAAGTGTGTGATAAACTTTTCTTTTACAGGTGTGTATTTGGCAGGTGTTAGGAGTGGGGTTGCTGACAGTTTGTCTCATTTTCAGTTGTGCAGGTTTCAACAGCTAGCCCCAGAGGCAGCAAGCAAACCACTCATGTTGCCAGGTGAAGTGTGGTAGATTTGACTGAAGTAACGAAATGGTTGGTGCTACAGCCTTTGTCCATTTCTACAAGGAAGGCATATGGTATGGCTTTACATGATTTTCATAAATTTGTTTTGCAGCTGCCAGAGGAAGAGGAAGTTTGGTTAGAGAAATTGTTATTGTAATATTTAACTTGAGATTGGGTGCAAGGTAGGGCTATCCAGTCTGTAAAGGTGGATCTGGCTTCAATTAGAATATTTACATGGGTGGCAGGTTTGAAGTATTTTACAAAATCTTGGACAGTAGTTCATATGTTGAAAGGATGGGGTAGAGTGGCCATTGGCAGGGGTGACAGGTGATGGCCGATGACAAGACAGATGGTTAAGGTTTTGTTGTGGGATTTAGAGTTAGTGAATCGTGATTCAGCAGATTATAATTTGTCAGTGATGTTGTCACTATGGATGTATCATGGAGTGTTTAGGGTGTCTGAGTTATTGGGATTGATAGTTTGGAAAGATGTGACCTTTTTTTTTACATCTGCAGGTGTAGTATATGGTTGCGTAGATCTAAGACTGACCCGGTGTGGAGGGTTGTTCAGATTGTTCTGGTGAAGGATAGAAATGAGTTGCTGTGCCTGTTAGGGTGGGCTAGGAAGCCCACAGGATTTGGCATTTCAATTGAAAGGGGGTAAAGCAATAATGGGAAATCAGTTTATGTGCGTGATGAGAAGGGTTGCTCAGTGTTTTGGTTTTCCAGGAGAGAGGTTTACAAGTCACTCATTTCGCATTGGAAGGTCAGTGGAGGTTATCAAGAGGGTAGGTCACTGGTCTACAAATGCCTTTTTGCCTTATATTAGATAAATTATTATTGTTGGCATTTTTAGTAGAGTTTTTTTTTATTTTTTTTTTAGTGTCACTCCTATATTCATATTGGGCAGTGAAGTGGGCTGCAGTTTGGTAGGATGGCAGTGAGCTGGGTTTACATCTCTTCAGGTGTTGAGTCTTGTGCCATGATATTAAAGGCCTTAGATGACATCCGTTTTTAGATTTTTTGTGGATATACAGGCACGGATTGGGGTTCTGTGAGTTTTGGTGGTTCATTTAGCAGGTAACAATTTTAGAGTAATTCCAAAGTGGCAGTTGGTGTATAGGATATTAAAGGATTTAGCTACATTAATGAGGGCATTTCCAAGTATATGTACTGTGTGATCTGAAATAGTACCATATTTGTTTTGGAGGAATGCTAGCAGTTTTATGGGAATAGAGCAGGCCCGTCAGTTTGTTCATTTTAGGTTGTCAATGCGTTTGGTGAATTTGGGTATTCATACGATAAAGCATGGGAACTTTGATGACAGGGACCAATGGGTTCACCTGAGTGAGTTTGGCATGGATCTATTTAATGCACATCTGGCCTTATTTTTGAAGGCTTGGTAAAAGCGTTGCAGTAAGTGATGGGGGGCAGCCTGTCTCAGGCTGGTGGGTGGAGAAGAAGGACCAATATGTCCCTCTTCTTTTTCCCCTCTGATGTTGAGCTTTGGATTCAAGGAGGTGCATTGGGGATGGAAGTGAGAGTAAGCAAGCGGATGGTTGAGGCAATGCTGCTCATTTGGGGCAAGGTGAACAGGATACGCTGACCTGGTAAATTGCTATGTGGATGTTCATGTTATGATTCATAAATTTAAGAACATTGTTCAATAAAGTTGTGATTAAGAAAGTTTTAATAAAGGTCATAAGGTGCCATTTTGGTGTGGTCTGAGTTATTTGAAGGGGACTGGGACAAAAATAATTTTAAAAGAAGAAACAAAAGAGATAAAAATGGAAAAGAGGAGAGCTGCTGCAAACAGAAAGGCAGGACTATTGGAAAAAATGTAAGTGAGACAGTAAATGAGAGGATGAGGGAAAAAAAGTTGTATGAAAAAGGGTGAAGGTTAGATGCAGACAAATGGAAAGATAAAAATATTAGAAAACTCAAATCTCAGCTAGAGAAGAACTAGGAAATTAGTATGTGTGAGAAACTGGAGATTGGTGCGGGTAATGAGAAGCAGGTAAGGAAAAATCTGGAATATCACTTCCCATTTAAATGGAGATTAGCATCTCACCTTCAAGTGTCTTTATTAGTTTTCCTCTTTTTGGTGTATGTGCTTCACAATAGAAATATCTGTGGCATGTTCTAATACATTTAATTTTAACTAACAAAATTCAGTATCTTGAGTAAAGCATTTGTTAGATAAAGCATAGCATATAAAATCATGTGCCCTATCTTTACTATAAGCAGAAAAAGATGCAGAACTTTCTCAACATCTTTACCCTTTACTCTCTTTCATCCTAGATCTCTCTTAAGACTATGTTATGAAGTCATTAATTGCATTGTAATATTAGACAATGCAGACAAATCAGAAATATTGTTCACTGCATTTTTTTTATGTCTGTACATAGGTTCATAGATTAGTACTAGGCTAACTACCCTTGCAAGCCATTTTAAGCCTAGCCAATTATCACCTGTGAGATTCAATCCTTGTACCTTGTATTTGTAAGGCAAACACCTTAACCATTAGGCCACCCTCCCAACCAACAGACGTATTTGCTTATGTTGCCCATGAGCAGGTTGTTGGGCAGTTACTTGATTTTTCTTATCAGCTTGATAAATGTCAAATGCTAATTGTTGAATGTGATATTTGAATATCTACATTCTAGCAAACAACGGCTTTCAAAATTCTCTAACTCTGGGATTGCATATCCCGAAAGAGTCAAGGATCCTCTGTTTATCCTGTTTTTTCCCCAGTGACTATGTGATCTTTGGGTAGAATTTTAGATTTATGGGTTATAGAGAGTGCGGCCATATTTGAGGGTACAAGATGAGCTTACCATCCCTTGCATGGAAGAATGTGTAGATTTTATGTTGGGAGAATTGGTTGTCTAATGGTGAAACTGCAAAGTTCTGTTTTTCGCACATTCAGGGAATTACTATCAGTATACATTTTCACACACTGTGTAATATTGATACCTTCTTCAGACTGCATGCTCTCTTTGTCATAAATCTCTTCTTTCACATAATGCTGCTCTCAGGAACACTGTTTATTTACTGACATACCGATCACGTATACATTACTTTCTGAAATGTTTCACCATATTTTGCTGAATATTGTACATGTTCAGCTTACATGACTTTTGGTGCAGGCCATGTTTGAATTTTATTACCTTTAAGCAATGAATAATTTCACTCCTGTTAAAAGTAATCAAGCAGCTGTGTTCTTTGTCACTACCATATGTATCAGCTTGCTTCCAGAAGTGACAGGTTAGAAAATAGCTGTGTTCAAACCAGTGCAAGCCCAGCTACCAGTATTCTGCTTTATTATTGCAGAGATCAGGTTTAAAAAGCATCACATTAGACTCCAAATTAGAGCTTTCTTATATATCAATGGATACAACTTTGTGCATTTGTTGGTCATGCCTCTGGCTGCATACCACAATATCTTACTAAGTACTATGTCACTCTATTTTTTTTTCATTTTCATAATTTTATATCTTCTGATATGGTAACACCTCTTCACATATTATGAGCATAGCACATATATCTTACCAGCGTGTTAACTTAATTTCTAATTTAGGGCTATAATGAATAGCCTGGCTATTAAAACTAATCGTGCAGCTCTGGTTCACAGGCATTATGACACTTTCAAGCCTGCTACCAAACATAATAAATTAGAAAACAGCATGGTTCATGACTTCATAGGCCTTATATAATCAAAAATCAAAGTAGAAGTTGTCAAAGTAAAATCAAATCCCAAGACTGCCATGATAAACAAAATCAACCAATTTTAATGAATCTCTCAATGTGCATTTTGTACCTTAAGGATAATGGGTACTTTTTCAAGATTAAACTACCTTTCTTTAACTGTTTAAATGTTATAAATTAAATCACTTTATAAAATATACCAGACTTAGACATTAACTAATGAGGCAGTAATGATTTTAATACTAAGATCAAGCGGCGTGTTTGCATTTAACATATTCTACCATCTTATTTCTTGCTATAACACTAAATCATTACAATTTGTCATAAAGTTATCAACACCCAGTTTAAAAATATCTTATTTTACTTGTCCATGCGATTAGTGGAAGTTGTACTCAGTATTATTGTCTATTCTTTGATTCTTTTTCTAAATATTCTTAGTTTTACCTGTATAAAAACTGCTGCAAATGTAGGTGCAAGGTACTCAAGACTTTCAGCATGAAAGGCAAAGTATTCATTGGAAGATATTTTCAACCTGTGATAGACTGAAAAAATATTTACTTCCATGACTAGTGCAAATAGAAAACTACAATTGTAATATCTAATGTGCCTTATTTACCATAGAATTTCATGTTTTGCATAGGAGAAATGTGGCCAATGTTCTTACTTTTTTTAAAACATGGGTTAAGAGACTAAGCATAATAGATGCTGCTTGGCTAGTTTATTGCCTCTGCTTCTTTACCAATGACAGGAAGGTAAGCAGTGGAAAAACACTAACTATTAGAGAAACTTCAGATAAAAGCCTTCACTAATTTTGTTTATAAATGTAATAATACTGATAACATTGTGTACAGAATTTCTCTCCAAATCTCAGAGAGAGAGAGATGAAACATCAGTTTTAAATAAGGAGCTGAAATTTTCTGTTTATAAATCTGCACGTCTGATGTTATTTCAGAACTAATTGTGTTTACTAGGCAAATAAATCTCATACTTCTGTTTGACAAGAATTGTGTTGTTAATAATACATGTCTAGCCAACCATCAGATTTCTTTTATGAAACTCCATAACCATAAATAACCAAGCATTGTCTCCCATAGCAGCCAAATTAATTAGCCAATCACCCTCCTGTTGATTTAGAAGACAGAACCACACAATATCGTATGCTATTATTACTCTTTTCCGTAGATGCCATGGAATCTTTTACATCCACCTGAACAACCACCAATTTACACAGATGAGATCTTGGTTTGATGACTCATCTGAGTGATGACACACTCAGGACTAGCCCCCTACCCCACCCCCACCAGGCTGCACTGCAGTGTTTGGCACAAGACTATGGGAAGCTATCCCCCTCCTGAATCAAAGATACTTCAGCCTATCCAATATTCCATACCTAACTAAAAGCTCACCTCTAGAAGCATGCCAAATGTTGATGTTGCTCTTCTAACCACATCACTTAATTTCCCCTTCCTTTCTCACACTATCTTCACTAAACTATACTGAAATCTCCTTTGCTGTTCTCACTACACATTACCTTACCTACCATTCATACTTCGTAACTGCTGATGAATCTGTGTCACACTTCGGATGTCATATTACTCACTTGGTTTTCCCCTTATAGTAAATATTGTAAACTATTACTTTGAATACTACTTTAATCTTGTTTTGCTATTAATATCTTATTGTACATAATTACTGTGTAATCTCTGTATGATCTTGTTGTTTTTTCTTTCCCAGGCTTCGAATTGAAATTAATCATTTATTTATTTATTTATTTATTTATTATTTATGTATTTACATTTGCTTACCGGGAAATTCTGACTGGACACAGGTCCTTTTTCAGTGGATGCCCAGGGAGAAAAGCTCCACATCATGTACATGATAAATAGAGATACAAAGTTGCAGCAATAGTAAACAACATTACAGGTTGTTGGCTTTAATACACTAACAAGATATTGATTTGTCATCACTTTTCTACTGTAGTTAACAAATTTAAAATAAAATAAAATAAATGCAACTTTTGCCTGGCAACCAATCCAAAATTGTTTATTTTATATGTCCTTAAATAGATATATTACAGTTTGCTCTATGCATTCAGTAGTTGAAGAACATGAGTATCTAACCAAACGTTTATCTTTTAGGATACAGAATGTTCAGATGTTTTGTATTTAAGGTTAGATCTTTTATCACAGGGAAGTACTAGGTAGCTGCTCTTCTGAGAATCAAACTCTGTACTTTTGGTTTGTAACCTTAACCATTATGTCAACCCACCCATCCTCTTATTAAAGATGCAGGTGTATTTTTTAACATAATTTAGTCAAATTTAGTATGAAGCAAATGTTTTTGGTCACTGTTGACATTACTTTCTTATACTTTAATATTAAGTATGACTTAGGAGTTGAGATCAGTATAAATCTGGGTGTCCTAGGGCCAGCATCAGAAGGAGTGCACTGCACTCACAGAAACTGCCACAACCAAAAGTAATAGTTTATGTAATCGTGGGAAATGTGATTCAAAGACATGTTAGCTGTAATGAGGAAAAACATCATTTTTGACTAATTTGCATGTCTCTGAATCTCATGGCATTACTGCTAACTGGTGTAGTCAGTACTTTCCTGTTGTAGTCACCTCTGGGTACCTGTTCCTGAGTTTATAGAATATCCCTGATGTAGTCTCCTTTTTTTCCATTAGCTCTTGTAAATCACAGATGATCATAGTCAGTCAATAATGCCAAACATTAGTATCATCCAGGAAAGGTCATTGTTCCCCTCTACTTATCATTCATTAGACCCATTATAGAGTACAATGCCCCTTTTGGTATGTACCTCACAAGACATCTACAACAACTGGAAAGGCTGCAGAAATACCTCACAAAGAGGATTACTGGCCTCAAGCAGATGCCCTATGCAGACCGTCTCAAAAAACTCCACCTTTACTCCGTCGCATATTGCCTACTCAGAGGCGATTTCTGCCTAACATACAAAGCTATGTCAAACCCAGAACTATTGGACATGCTCCACTTAAAGAAATCTCACTCCTTCTGAGCTACAGAATCTAGGGACCTAAACCTTGTCACCACAATAAGCAGACATGCTGGAGGGATAGATTCCTGTCCCAGAGACGTCCAATACTCTGGAACAAACTACCTATCTATATCAAACAAAGCTCCTCATTAGCACTCTTCAAGAAAAATCTTGATGATTGGATGGGAAATAGAAAAATCACCCCGGGGATCACCTCTGTGGCTCTGCTTGACAGGGGCACAGGAAAATAATTTTCTTGGGTGGCGAAAGCCAGGGTACCTTTTTGGCTAGGCTTGTATAGGCCCTAGGGCTGATAGCCTAGTACCTACCTATGAAACTATGAAATGGTGGCAATTTGTGTAAATATTTCATTCAGGTGTTTTTGCATACATCAAAATTTTATTGAAGGGGTTGCTTGGGTGAATCCTTCATTTTGGTAATTGCACATACTAGGAAATATTACTGAAGGGTTGTTTGGGTAAATCTTTCATTCTGGTAATTATGCATATCTCAGCATCATAATGAAGGGGTCAATTAGGTGAATGTTTCAATTTTCTGTATACCTGCACATACTAATGAGGAGAGTGTTTCTGCATACGTGGTCAGACTACTGAAGTGACCGTTGGGCAAAATTTATTGTGTCATTTTGGTGCTTGTGCATACACAAAACAAACTACTGAAGGGGGTACTAGGGAAAATAATTAGTGTGTCAGTGAAAAGCTTTTGCCTAACTGGACTGCATCAGGGAAAAGCTTTTGCATAATTGGGCAATCCATTTGGCCATTGTATTTATTAATTTACTTTGTTTACTGGGCTACCTTATGATGAACAGTTGACAGTCTCTCCTTTATTGACCAAGTTTTTGTGTACATCTATGAATGAGCTTGATCTCTTTCTGCTTTAACTGTTGTAATGCCTTTACTTGAGGTTTTTAACACTGAGTTATATTGTTTTATAGCTACTGCATTGCTCTGCTGCTAAGCTACTTACTTGTGCATTGTATTATTCAGGTTTATAGGTAAGCTGTCTTTGTAGCCCATTTTAAGCACTGCCAATTTCTTTTTTGGTGCTTGAATTAACCTATACCATTAGGGATTACATTGGCATTACCCATCCTCTGGTTGATATTAGCACTAGGGGTAATAATAGAATTAACTGGAATCACACCATAGATAATTTGACTGGATCTCTGCATGAGGTACAGTATTTAAGAGCTGCCTCTACCCATAAGTAGTCCAGGAGACAGTCTGTGGCAAACTTTCTGTTACGCATCCTGATGTGCCCCACATTTACCTGTATTTGGAATGCTGTACAATGATTCCTTTGTGCTTTCTGTAAAGAACTGTCTGTATGTTTTAGTGTTCTGTGCTGACCTGATTAGCTAGATTGCAAGTACAGATTTATTTGTTTCATTTATCTGTTGTTGACTAGATTAGCTTGACTAGGGCAGTAGCCTGTCTTCAGGGGAGGCAGAGGTGGTGTTTATACTACTAGGGAAAATTCAGCCAGAGTATTAGGTGAACCCTCCTCCACTCTTTTTGATAGGTGTCGGGGATCTTTTACTTCACTTGAGATACCACCAACTCAAGTAGACGGGAGCCCATCCCATGCAAGAGATGACAAACTCAAGTGCATCAAACCCCCTTAACCATTCCTGCTTTCAATCCTGATTGACATTAGGTTGCTCCAAGATTTTTATGTACTTGCATCTTTAAGCATTTTCCACCTTTGCTATATTCTGTTCTGATCATTCACCTTGTATTCTTTTTGTTTTTTGGCACATTGAGTTGCTGCTTGAGTTTTATCTATTTCTGGTTGGATTTCCACTCCTGCTTGACACTAATATGCTTCTGCTAAAGTAATCAGGAAAGTCAATTTCTGCTTCACATGGGTGGGGAGCCTGTTCCAGAAAAGCGGTAGTCTGTGGGATACATACTTGTCTTTCCAGCAGGTTCTATTTATACCCCAATGAAGGTTTAAGTCATTAGAATGGGTAATTGTGATGCTGTGTGTTAAATATAGGTCAGAAGTATGACCTGTGTTCTTTTACTCAGGAACCTCTGTGGATGTTCCACTTGTTGAATACCTGGTTAGTTATGTGCTAAAGGGAGCACTGTACTCGATAGGTCTGAAGAATGCTGAATACAGTGGAACATTGACTTCCTTGGACCGAGATGCCTTACCTTTGTTTGTACATTGCGGAACATAGAATGATTTCCTCACTAGTGTAGACATGTGGTGGTCAAAGGCTAGATGTCTGTGTGTGCCCCAAAGTCCCTGACTACTGAGCCATCTCTTAGAGATGTGGTGTCAATATGACAGTGACAAGGGCTGGCTGACTTCCTGGGTGATGCCGTTCTGTATTTCTTGGCAAGTTAGTGTTAGTCCATGGCTCAGATGCCAGTTATTTGTCTGTGTTAGCCCTCTATGGAGAGCATTAGTGGCAGTGGTTCATTTGAGGTTGTGGACATAGCTGAAGAATGTCTTGTGTGTGTCCTTGGCCTGGTAGGACAAATGTACCTCAGATTTGGCTTTGCTAGATTTTATTTGTCTTCAGATCTGTTTGTTTAGTTTGAGAATGCTTTTATCTTGCTGGGTGCTGCACCTCCTATTTTTTGCCATGCTTTTCTTCCTTCCGTTACACAGCCTATTGATTTTGTGATTCCACCAGGGTGGCTGTTTTTTTTTTTTGAGTTAGTTCTGTACTCGATGCTGTTGGGTTGGATGGTGAGTGCTTCCAATAATACATGGGTTTCCTGGGTCATAGAGGGGGGCCTATATCTTGCAATAAATGCTATGGGATTTGGCTTATGGTACTTTGAAGTTGGAGAAGCTCGAGTTCATTGTCCTGTTTGACCTGCCAAGAGATTTAAAGTCATACACAACCACCTTTAGTCCCTATAGTAGCTGGTCAAACTTAACTAAAAGGTACAGTATACAAAGGAAACATGATTTGAATATTACTTCCTTTATTTCCTGCCAGTACTTGATTCTGTTAGCCATTTCTGTTTGATTTCGACTTGCGAAATATTGTGTTACTACTTGCTATTAGAGTAATATTTAATAATTCTCCCTTGTGTCATCTAGTGTTCCTCCTGGATTTGTAAATATGTCCTGAATGCAGCTGTTTACCTGTATGGCAGCTCCCCTATAGACACACCCCATCCCCCTCAACTGTCCCTGATTTTACAGAATGTCCCTGATTTTGCCTCCCATGCATGCCTTGCCCTGCACAACTCATGGACCATTACAGTTAGTCATTAATATTAGACATTAGAGTTTCTTATTCTAATTAATCAGGAAGTACATCTCAATGCAAATTACTCTTCTCTTACGTCCTCAGTTAGTGCAGAAGACCTAAGCACCATCTTGTTAATGAGTTGCTATCTGTGCCAAGGGTATAGGTTAAAATCATGAGTATATTTTTTCTGAATTGTTATTCTCATAACATTGAAAGTAGTTTCAGGTAATATTAAAGTGTCCTCAGTGTCTAGTGCTCCTCCCAAACCCTTTGCCTTATTAATTTTGTAAGCACTTTCAGATAATAATAGTGTCCCTCCATACATATTTCTTGTGGCCAGTCCCCTGTTATTCTATTAATGTTTTTAACTGACTTAGGGTAATATTTAGAATTCCGTGGTATCCAGTGTCTTCCCCAATATTGCAAGATTTGGTCTGGAGTCAGCTAGAATTTAGAGGTATGGCATCTCCCCAGGCACACAAACACACACACACACACACACACACACACACACACACACACACACACACACACACACACACACACACACACACCTACCTTAACTATTCCCTAACTAACCCCCTTATTGTGACCACACACACACACACACACACACACACACACACACACACACACACACACACACACACACACACACACACCTACCTTATCTATTCCCTAACTAACCCCCTTATTGTGACTACACACATACACACACACACACACACACACACACACACACACACACACACACACACACACACACACACACACACACACAAACACATATACTCACACACTCTTCTGAGACCACTAATCCTTTTGCATATACTCGCACATGCAGCCATGTACTCCTGTTCACCTCTAATAAATCTAAATCTACTCCCCTAACTTTATCTATCACCTCTAGAAAGGGTACTGTTATCTCTCCTATGGCCCATACTAAGCTCCTTGGGGTAGAAATAGACAAAAACCTTGTCTTTGATTTCCATATTGCTCAGACCATCCAAAAAGTCCATAATAAAATGGGAACTCTTTATAGACACAAGAATTTTCTCACAGAAAAAAGCACAAATCACCTTAGGTCAAACTCACCTACTGTCCACCCTTATTTATGCAGCACCAATCTTGACCCACATTAGAAAAACTGACCTTGACAAAATTGAGTCATGTTCTAAGAAAGTTGCCAAATTTGCTAACAACTCTACCTTCAGAACCCATCACTGCCAGGCACTTAGGGATATTCAATGGCTAGAATTTCCGCAACTACTCACCTACAAACAGCTAGTCAGTGCCTTCAACATCCTGAAATTCCCTGACAAAACTCCAGCTCTACAACAACTACTTTCCCACTACTCTACTAATCGTCCACTTCGTTCTACCAATAAATCTCTCCTCTGTATAACTAGTGCCTACAATACTGCAGGGAAAGCTCTATACTCTCATACCATAGCAAAAAACTGGAATAACCTCCCCTCTTCTATAACTTTTCCTCTACTATCACACAATTCAAGAAATCACTCAAATCACACTTCAGGAAAACCTGGATTTGTGCATGTATAACATAAAGATGACTGTATTTCTTATTCCGCTTTGCCTCCTTCCTTATCTTCCTACTGTTGAAATGCCTTACTAGATGCATTTCCAGGGAGAGCTCATGGCTAATTAGCATTGGTCACTCATCAAAAATGTCTCATTAACATACAGCCTGGCCGAGGATACAGCAGGAAAATGTCTGAGTTAATGCTTACCACTAGTGGTAGTTATTACTAATTCCAGGTGAGTGGACCTTCTGGTTATACCAGTTACAGAAAATAAGGAACTATTATTTTCACTGATAGTGTCTGAAACCTAATATTCTGTAACAGTTGCATTTACCTTTTAGGTGCTTTCAGTGGAGCTGATGTAAAACCCCTGTTCCATTAACAGTTTTGTATCTAACTGAGAGGAATATGTTCTATTTCATTCCATGTTTTCTTATTTATTTGTTTATATTTGCTTACCATGTAGGTGAGCAGAATTAAGGATCCTTGTTAGTCTTGTCCTGGGGTAGTAACAGTAGAATAAAAGGCAACAACTGCTTTGCGTTTTTTTTTTTTTTTTTTTTGGCTTTTTTAAAAGATACCTTTTTAAATGGAGTGATGCTAATGAATTACTGCAGTAATGCAACAGATGTTTTGTTAAAAATAATATTGAGTTACAGTTTACCTTTGGCAGTGATAGCTAGCTGATGACTAATCACAAACCAGATTGAAATTTAAACTATATTTATATACTTCAACATTTAATATCTATTTTTTACGAAAAATAATATATCAAAGGGACATTTTCTTCATATATCCCATACATGTACCTCGACTGTCCAGATTTTCACAGAATGTCCAGATTTTTGTGTCATATTTTTGGTCTGTTCCTCATAAAATTTGTGTTTTTTATGACAAATCAATGAAGATTGAAGTCACTAAATTATGATATACATTTGAGTTTCAGACATCATATTCTTCATAAAATGCATGCTAACACAAATCCTGTTATTCTAGCAACTTTCTAAGTTTATAAGAGCAATATTTAAAATATGTCCCTATTTTTGGCCTTTTATCTCCCCTTATTTTAGGCCTTGTCCAGATTTCTTCTCTTAAAAGGTTGAGCGGTATGATCCCATAACACTGTGAGCCATGTAGTTTCTGCATACACTTGTGTGAGTTCACTGACCGATATATTAGCAGAAGGTACTCTAGGCAAGAAATTTATAGAGGCATGGAAGTTGTAGCTGACCTCAGCTGTTAACTCACCAGTAGCAGATTTATGAATGGAAAACAAGCATGCCCTTTCAGTACTAAATATACAAGTAATTCATATAAGTTCTTAAAATGTATATGAGTGCAATGCAATCTGCATGCAGTAAAAAGGTGCATGCCAAAGATTTGTGAATGCTTATGAAATAAATGTATGTGCACATATCTTCTGGATGTATTATTTTTTATTGTTTTCTGGGCCAAAAATGCATCAGAGAAAATGGTTGCCTAATGACTGTGAGCAGAGATTTTAGGACTGTAGACAATTAGATTCTCCTGGATACCTTATGTCACCATGGCATGGTTCTTTTGGGCAGCAAAGAGAATATGGCCGGGGTGACCAGCTATGGGAAGAAGTTATTCAGAAGGTGAATCTTATTGGTGGCTATGGCTATACAATCTTAACCTACCATTGCTATATCACAGTCATAGGTGACCAGACACAGTAATATGCAATGGATATACAGGCTATTAGGAATGCCACCACTAAATGAAACAGAAGATTTTTGGTTTTACTTGGTACCCATGGACCCAAACACAAAATATTGGTGGTAGACATGACATTGGTATGTCTCTCCACTGGTAAAAGGTATGTTTTATAATGTCTGTAATTCACTGTTTCATGCTTGTATTACTGGGGTATTGGTGCTTATGTGTTCTGACATGTCTGTGCAGCATTGTTGTACTACAGGAATACAGGACAGATATCAAATTGTGTTTTAGGAGCTTTAAGAGTATTATAGTGGCCACATAGGCCTGTAGGCCAGTTACTAACATATTGATCTAATCTAGTTACCAACTTCAATAAATCTTTTCCACCTTTTGGATCCCACTTTCTATCCCATCATAATAAACTATGCTGCACTGACATGCCTTTTTCAGCTATAGGATCTGCTCTTTGGGAATCCCTACTCCTCTTGCTAAGAAACATGAAATCTTTCCCAACTCTTTCACCCCAAACTAAAAAAAATGCTCTCAAAAACAGCAAAATATAAGTGCTTCCAATCTGCAGACATAGGCTAACCCAGACCACTAATCCCAGAGTCTCTGCTCTGTAATCACCTTCAGTTTTAATTATATTTCAGTCTCCCTCTGGGCCATTTCTCCTCACAACCGTTCTACCCTTTCTCCCTTCTTAACCTCCTTCTTCTGTTCATCTCTCTGCCTCCTCCAGTTGTCAGAAAATGGTGTGCATCATATCCTTGCGTTAGTCTGAGTTCACTGTAAATTGCCTGTGTTCCTTCTTATCATACTTCTCAACCTACCAGTACAAGAAAGCTGGACAAAGCCAGAAATAATTGGGGGGGGGGGGCAAAGGCCAAAAAATAGGGTCAGATTTTAAATATTGCACCTATAAACACAGAAGGCTGCTAGAATGACATATTTTACATTATAATATTTTTTCTGAAGGATATGAAGTCTGAAACTCAAACATCTGTTATTATTTAGTATTATTTAGTTACTTCAATACTCAATGATTTGCCAGGAAAACACAAATTTTATGAGAAACAGGCCAAATATGTGAGGAAAAAATCTGGACATTCTCTGAAAATCTGTGAGGTCTGCTTGTTATCTCTGAAATCTCATTATTTATTTTTATTTATTTATTTTTTTATTTTAACATTTGTTGTCCGGGAATGTCCGACTAGGTTCCACAGATCCTGTTTTCAGCGGAGGCCCGGGGAGCAATGCTCCAGAAGCATGTCTTTAGAATGTGGGAGGAAACCGGAGTACCCGGAGGAAACCCACGTGAACGCAGGGAGAACATGCAAACTCCACACAGAAGGCACCCCAGCTGAGAATCGAACCGGAGAACCTCTTGCTGTGAGGTGACAGCATTAACCGCTGCACCACTGCGCCGCCCATAATTATGTTATTCTATGCTTATTTCAGATTATTAATTTGATCATTTTAATAATTATTTGCTAAGTTACGTTTCTTTATTGCTTCATCATTTCATCTATGTTTCTTAGACCACTGGGTCCAATTTTAATGCTGATCGATAGTGTGGTCTGCTGTCTGCATACCTCTCAACCCCTTAGAGCAAGAAATCTGGACAAAGTCATAAATAACGGGGAGACAAAGGCTCAGAAATAGGGACAATTTTTAAATACTGATCTTATAAACTCAGAAAGTTTATGCATCTGATAGAGTTAAGGAGGTTAATAGCAAAAATTGGAATATGCTTAAACATTCCCCTGACTTTGGGAGGATTGTTGGATCCAGCCCAGAATTTATTTTTAAAATGGGTTGGAACTTGAAATGCTTCTACAAGAGGGTTTTACATCCCAACCCTAGGGATGGACACGGAAACAAAGAATGTGGGGCATATAATCAGTGTACATATATCTGAGAGTCTGAGCACCTAACCCTCAACAACACCTGAAAAATTAAGGTGCACCTCAAAAGAGGTAACTGTGGGAGTAATGAACTAGTTTACTTAGCTGCACGTACAAAATGTAATAAATTATATGTAGAAAAACATGAAAGAACATTAAGAAAACTAATTTATGAGCATTATCACAGCATCAAAAACAAAAATGTTAGGAATGCCCTTTTTAAACATACCTTACTGGATATGACACACACTGAATTTAAACTTCAAATTTTAGAACTAGTTGACATTGATCCCAGGGGAGGGGAGGGAACTGGGAAAGCCAGTTACAATATAAAGAACTTTTATGGCAATTTTGAATCAATGTCTTTACCTCCCCCCAGGTATAAATGACCATATTAGTATTATATATGTATTGAAATTACGTACAACTTGGTTATAAAATGGGTAGAAATTTTTTTCTTAGTTAACAACAGAATGCTTTACACCTTGTGGTTTATTTTGGTTTGATGTGTTTTTCTCTGTACATATTATTTTTCTTTTGAATATTTTTTCAACTAGGTTGGATGTCCACAAAAAAGTATAAGATCTTAAACAGTTTAAACCACTGTTATGTTTGCAAACAATCTAATAGTAGTAGTTCTTTAAAAGAAGGAGTTAGTAAATGAGGTTTAACTCAACCAAACTAATTAAACTATTTGGTATTAGCCAATAAGCAAGTGATGTTTGGTTTGAGAATAACTGTCTTTTAGACTTCTTTTAGTTTATTCTGATGAAGTCCTTAACTCGTAAGGGTGAAAGCGCTTAAATGTATTTTGTAAATAAAAAACTGTTTGCTATATTTCTGCTTGGATTCCTACTTGGATTTGGAGACTTCCACTGTACACTGTACTAATCACCACTTCTTCAGTTTATTTGTAGCATGTTTGGTGACTATTGGACCCCCTTTTTTTCAGTTATTTAAAATTAGAAACCTGATAGAAAAAAAGATTTTCCTTTAGCATGAATTTTCTGAAAGGTATGAAGTCTGAAAATCAAATGTCTGTCATTATTTTTTGTCTTCAATCTTTAATGACTCATCAATAATTTGTCAGAAAACTACAAGTTTATGAAAAAAGAACCAAAATGTAAGGCAAAAATATGGACATTCTGTGAAAATTTGTTCAATTGAGAGATATGCTTGTTATCTATGAAATGTCATTATGTTATTCTATGCTTATTTCAGATTATTAATTTAATAATTTTAATAACTATTTACTAACTTATATGTTTCTTGTATGCTTCATCATTTCATTTAGGTTTTTTAGACCACTGGTTCCACTTTTAACTATGACCAAAATGTGGTCTGCCTAGTAACGGATGCAGGTTTTGTTGCTGATCTGGGGAATGACTTCAATACTACTGACACACAGATAGCTAGACATGGCCCTTTCATAATGAGACAGACAAGAGGGATGTCGTGTTCAGCCAGGTCATGGTACCTGGCACACAAAATATGATAGCAGAAACACCAGTAATCACCAGTTCTCATGATTTAAATATATATTCTAGCCCAGCTGGTATAAATGACCAAAGTCTGCAGCAGAATTCTGCATTCAGAGTCTTCCAGGGAGAAATACCTGAGAAGGGTAGTCTTGGTCATTAATCTTGCAAAGTCAGAACTTATGCAATGCTTATCTCAACATGGCTCTCCAGCAGGTCTCAGGGCTTCATTACTCATATCAGTATTCTGTTCTTTTATTTGTAGCCCACCTGTAGCAACTAATATTCATCCACTAGCCACTGCAGGTAAAACTGCTTCCTCTGTGGGTGCATAGGATTTAGCAACCCATGAGGGTTTCATGCTGCTCACAATGTGACAATCCATATCACAAGAAGCATTGAGTAGGTTCATGTCCTGACCCTCAGATTTCAGCTGTGAGTGTACTGAATACATGGGTAACCATTTGTAATTTTGGAAACCCGCTAGAGCAAGTCCCAAAATCAGGAGACCGAATGACTGACAAAACAGATTTACACATACTAAGCCTGAGATGGCCATTTCCCAGAATACTCCCTTTTCTCTGAGGTAAGGTGATCTTAGAGTTGGTATACATAAGTTAGGTGGTGTGGGGGGCTCAGTCCACACATTGGGGTGAAGATGTGTAAAGGAGAAGAGTGATGTCTGAGATATGTTCTTCTGGATTTTCAATCTTTCTTTGGTTCTGTCAGCACTTGGATTTATGAGTGATGAAATTTGTGTAGGGAGCCAAACATATCCTCTGTGGTCTCACTGATACCTGTATATATGAAGACTGTCATACCGAATTTGAAACACCTGTCTCGTTTATGTATCAATAATGTTTAATTCTACAGGTTTCAGGACATACACATATCAACATACTCTAGGTTCGTAATATCCTGAAAACTGTACCTTTACAGACATCATATATTTTTGTGTACTACTAATACATGGCTGAATCGAGCCAATAATTATACTGACAGGTGCCCTTTTGTCAGTACTAATTCATAAGAAGACAAAGCACAGATCAGGATAACTACCCATAGACTCACTGTGAAATATCATCAAACTGATAGCATGTAGCAACAACAATAGCACATATGGCAAGTTAAGTCACATGTTTGCCGCAGACATCACCTTATCACTTTATCCTGGATATAAAAGGAATGCCTACCTATAGTGATTTACCATTCCACTTCACTTGCATGGTATGTTCCACTGATGTTCCAGTTCTGTTGTTTGCTGCTCTTGGGGTAGGCCTGCTTTCTTCAGGACCAGAGGGTAACAGTTTTGTAGTTGTCATATCATGCAGGACTGCAAACACTGAAAATGGGACATCAGCAGCTCAAACACCTCAAACACATATTCAGTTACATTCCTGCTTTTTTCATGCTTTATGTGACATTATATGCTTCTTCTGCAAGTAATCATGGATAGCATAATGGTATCATTAATCAGGACTATTGCAGACAGTACTTCCTTAATGCTTTGTTTATTTATGTCCCAAGAGAATTGATGTTCAGTAGAGAGGATATATACTTAGCTTACAACAGTGACTTGTAATTTTTCTTTTCCTCAGTTCTGTGTCTTGTCTTTTTGCAGTAAATGCAGTTCAAACAACTTTCCCAAACAGCTGGCTAACCAGTTAAGCACACTATTTTTCAAAATCTGGGACATTGTTCCACTGAGGCCTAACCTACAAATCAATACTGCAAAAGTAAACGTCAGCAGTAAGTATTATCATTGCTTCAGACAACATTTATTT
>NC_056740.1:78978417-79075917 GCF_019279795.1 Protopterus annectens | reverse complement strand
TTAAATAGAAGTATGCATTAATTTATTTGCCTGAGTTTATTGGAAAAAGTGACAAAGAACATGTGTCCACTAAATCTTCATTTCACTGCTGATATTACTGAAGAAAGGCATAATAAAATATAACAAGAGAATGTAAGTAAATTGTGAGATAGAGTAGCGATAATGAATGAATAAATAAATAAATATTTATTCAAAATTAAGAGCACACAGTACAGATTAAATAAAACTTTTCCTGTGGGTCACCAGATAGCCCCCCCCCAAAAAAAAAATATAGCCCAATAGATTTTTTTCTACAACTGAATAAAAAGGGAAAATTCAA
Source organism: Protopterus annectens (assembly GCF_019279795.1). Taxonomy (NCBI): domain Eukaryota; kingdom Metazoa; phylum Chordata; order Ceratodontiformes; family Protopteridae; genus Protopterus; species Protopterus annectens. The sequence goes on along the minus strand of NC_056740.1, from coordinate 79,075,598 downwards.
AACTTTTAAGATTTTCATTCAAATTCAAAACCAACTAAAATTGCAATTTGAAATAGCAGTGAAGTCTTTTTTTTATAGTTTGGGATCTTGAGGTGGCAGTATGTATCTATGTTCTGTTGATGAACATATCTTATTCCTCTTTAAAAAAGTAGAAACAAGAGCACTCAAAAAATAAATAAATAACCATGGGGGCGTGGCTAAGATGGGCACTGAGTAACAGCAGAATTTATCAGCTCCAGTACGACAACTTCTCTAACCTGGATTTTTTGTCTTCAGACTATAAAATTGGAATTTTTTTCATCTAAACTTATAAATAACCACCACTACAACAATATCAACAAATAATTCTGAAGAAGGCAAATTTTTCAGTCAAAATTATACGTGGAAATATTCTCCTCATCTGAAGAAGAATATCATCATGAGCTTCTCAAGGGCTAGCTGTCAAGAATCTAGTCTTGAAAAAGAATTTCAAACTTTAATAACTAACATTCAGGAATCAAATACAAAAATTGATAAAATTGACATAAAAATTGACAACTTTAAATAAAAAAATCTCTAAGTAAATGGACTTACGTCATAAAGACCTTCAGCAACAAAAAACTCAAATAACCGTCATGGAGGAAGCACTAAGTGACGTGGATGGCAGGGTAGAAGAAAATGAAAATAACGTGGCGTTCCTTCTTAAACAAAATACTATGTGACAAAACAAATTAGGTGATCTAGGAAATAGATCCCGTCGAAACAACATAAGGATTTTTGGTTTACCTGAGAACATAGACGGTAACAACATGACAAGTTTTCTAACTACTTGGCTGCCAAAAACTCTTGACCTTCCAGAAGCTTTATCATTTGGCACAGAAATAGCACAACAGTCATTATCTACAACAGGTACCAATAAAAAAATAACCAAAATTGGACATAGTTACATTTTTGTCCTCATCTGATAAAGAACTGGTTTTAAAAACTGCATGGACTAAGTCACCTATCAAAGTTAATGAATCAGTAATCCATTTTGATAATGAATATTCATCCATGGTAATAGCCAAAAGAAAGATATTTATACCTCTGATAAAAGAACTGAAAAAAGTTCAAGTGAAGACTCACCTCTTGTTTCCAGCAAAGCTGAAGATCTTTCGCCCAGAGGAACCCAAGCCATTTGAAGACCTGGACTCTGCATTGATTTTTGTTAAAAATCATAAGATCTTGGAAAAAATAGAAAATATGGAATGGGCTAGTCCCTCTTTCAAATGAATGGCATCAAACACAACATGGAAAACCATAGAGAAACAAAAAAGACTTAAGAACAAATGACATCTATTATAAATACATTTATTCCTATTCAAATGTATGGACATTATAACTCAATGCAACTTCTATATTGCTATGCTATTTTCAAGGTAAGCTTAAAATAGTACTACCAAAAATAAAAATGTATATAGTTATATATAAATCATAAGTTCTATCTGAAAGGTTTGGGCATACAAAAGTAGTTTTATAACATTTCCCCACTTAAAGTACTGCTTGTTTCACTTATTTCATTAGCTTCAATTAAACATAGACAAGCTTAAATATCATCACTTTGATATGATAAACAGAGATGTCAATTTAATATAAATACCACTTACTACATTTATTCCTGGTAGTAGGGTGAAGAAAAAGGAGAAAAGAATGAAATGTAATTTAACAATGGAAAGGGAATGATCTGAGCTTAAAAGAAGATCTAGGTTTAAATGAGCTATACATGTATAATGATGTGTTCTGTAATGTGTGTGTACTTGTTTTGCATTCTCGTTTTTTTATGGTATATGCCTTTTAATGGGGAAACATTTATATGCTTCTTATTGCTATTGATGTCTTAGATATGAGCCATGTACTTTGATGGAAAATTTAATAGAAGCAAAGGAATTGTTTAAATAATGCTTTAAAGGTTAAAAAATATTGTATACGCCAACTTATTCCCCTATTTGGAAGTGTAACTGGGAGGGTGAGGCTTGTGCTATTTATGAAGGGTACACAACTATCTCAGGCTTAGTTAAGCAAATAACAAAAGAAAAAAAAACTTTTCTGCGGTTTTCCCGCTGATTTTTATTGGAGACAACTTTTGGTCTTCAGAAACACCTCGCGCTGTTGATTCACAAGCCTCTGCCTACTTAAAAAATCCTGCATCAGCGTGAGAACTTCCTCAAGCTCCTCAAACTCCTCTCAAGATCAAATGTCACATATGAATAATGTCATCAAAGAAGATGGGCTAAACTAGGAAGCTAGCTCTCCTGTTAATAATGAAATACAGACACTGACACCTAAAACATGCTATTTAAAAGAAAAAAAGGCTTTACGACTTCAAACAGTAAATTGGCTAACATGGATTATGACACTTCAAGCAAAAGGCATACAATTCAAGATAATAAAACCCATACAACCATCTGTAACTCAAACATCACTTCATTCCTTAACGGTTATTAAAATAAATGTCTTATCTTTTCTCATTACAAGTTAAAGTATGCACTGAAGTGCTTTTGTAAATAATAGAGTGGGGAAGAGGAGAAGGTATAATGAATGGAAAAAAAAGAAGGACAAAGGGTAATAACGAGAAAACTAAAATAAATATATGGTTAATGTATTTGTCCTATTTATTGCATTATATCAGTATCTGCAGTGGTTAATTTGCTAAAACAAATGCTATTACATAAGAGATGTTTTATAGCTGAAGCAACAATGTATCAAAATTCACTACATGACATTTTTGTCTGCTATTACTTTCTCTCAATGAATAGAATATAACCTATCATTAGATGCTGATATGTCAAGGAGACTTTTTTGAGTGAATGTGTTAATGTCATTGTATATTAATGGCAACTAGTTATAATGTCCTATAGACTAACTATATTTAGTGTTTTGAAGGCATAATATATGCTAATATAACTTATGTTTGAAATTCTCTAAGCAATACTTGAAGAATGTGACAAAAGATATGCACCAATGTTTCAATTCACTTGTATGAAACTGGATAAGCAATTGTTTACTTGTATAAGATGTATTAATAAGTACGAAGGAAAATTCAGGAGGGTTGGAATCAGAGGAAAGAAAAGAAAAGAGGTGTTAATTTTAAAACAAACCCTCTAAAAATGAATCAGTAATTTGCATTTTTAATTGTTTGTTTTCCTCAAATTTCAACTATGTTTTTTGAATATAACATACTTTACATTTAAACTCAAACATTTCCATCAGATGAGAAGTATAATGTTAAATCTAACTAAATCATAAGATATATTGCCTTATTTTAAATTACTAATCATATTCATAAAGTGGTTGCTGTTTTCTGTTGCTACTGTCAAGGGTTTGTTCTGAGTGACTGATGTCACAAGGACACGGAGTTTATAACACCAGGCTAGATGCTGTATTACTTTTCAGTATTTGGCATTGTTTATTTATCCTTATAAAAATTTTTCATCTGACATCTGTTATATTTAATTCTCATAAGAATACAAGCCACAATAACATTAAAATACATATTACCCACTATAAAATACTGATTAAAGATAACAATGTTAACATTTTCCATACAGGAAAGGGAGACATAAGAAACATACATGATATAGACATGACATACATTAGCTTAACTTTAATTATACACTTAGAATGGTCTTATTGAAAGGTATTTCAATAAATATAAATGGCCTAAACAACCCAAGTAAAAGAAGGAGCTTATTCAAATATCTAGCCTTACATAAACCTAACATGATTTTCTTACAAGAAACACACTTCCCTTCTACTCGACACTCATTAGACCCATTATAGAGTACAACGCCCCTTTTGTAATGTACCTCACAAGACATCTGCAACAGCTGGAAAGGCCACAGAAGTACCTCACAAAGAGAATTACTGGCCTCAAACCGATGCCCTACACTGACTGTCTCAAAAAACTCCAGCTTTACTCCGTAGCATTTCGCCTACTCTGAGGTGATCTCTGCCTAACATATAAAGCTATATCAAACCCAGAGGTGTTGGACATACTACACCTAAAGAAATCTCAATCCCTCCAAGCTACATGCTTTAGGGACCTAAGCCTTGTCAACACAATAAACAGGGCATGCTGGAGGGATAGATTCCTGTCCCAGACACTTCCCATACTCTGGAACAAGCTACCCATCTATGTCAACCAAAGTTCGTTATTAGCACTCTTCAAGAAAAATCTTGATGAATGGATGGGAAATAGGAAATACACCCCTGGAATTACTTTTGTGGCTCTTCTTGACAGGGGCACAGGAAAATGACTTTCTTGGGTGGTGTAAGCCAGGAAACATTGTTGGCTAGGCTTACTTAGGCCCTTGGGCCGATAGCCTAGTACCTACCTATAAACCTATGAACCTATAACAATAAATTTCTGACCACCGATAAACACATGATCATAATGAGTTCAGAACATTCAAAAAAAAAAAGAGAAGTAGCAATACTCTGGAACAAATCATATCCTCTACCTAGAATAATTAAAACTTATCAAGATGATAAAGGGATGCTCTGTTTGGCTATAACTGAAATAAAGAAAAAAATGTATACATTAGTAAACATTTATTGGTTACCCGGTATTGAAACCAATACAATTAAGCAACATTTAATGCAGGTAGTCCTTCATTCTGAAGGTAATATCATCATAGCAGGTGCTTTTAATTGTATTTTAAATGAAAATGACTCTAGTACCTTAGGAAAAAGAAAAAATAACCTCACAGACTAAGCAATCATTAAGATTTATGGATTCTTATCATTTAAAAGACATTCATTTGCATACAGATCCAAATTCACTAAAATATACATTGTTTAAACAAAAGCACTTACATATTTTATTCTCATTTCTACATTAAAACTTCAGTTTTATATACTGTGCCTTGGATTTTGTGTTTGTCAGAACCTAATCCACCAGCCTACTCACATTTCTTGGTTTGCTGCAGCCTTTTTGGTTCCACACTTAAACAAAAATAAAAGAAATATAGATAATAATAAATATAAGCCCAACACTGATCACATTACATATTTAGGAATCATCCTTGCTAAAGACATCAAATCAATAATACAACTAAACTATAATAAGTGTAATGAAAACATTCAGGCACTTTTAATGAAATGGAACACAATTTTTTTCACAACTGAAGAAAGATTAACAGTTATAAAAATGATAATCCTTTCCAAGATTCTTTATATTATCCAATCTATTTTATTACTTCCCAAAAAAACACTAACTAATAAATTAAACTAAATGATATTAAAATTCTTTTGGTCCCCCAAGAAACCAATATTAGCCCTTAAAGAACATCTAAATAGTTTGAAAAAGTGGGAGTAGCATTCCCAGATTTAAACCTATATTCAGTTTCCTCCATAATCAGAACATTAACACAATTATTAGATACATCACATTCAGCAAAGTGGAAAATGTATTGTGAAATAATAAGTATACAATTAATAACAAAACCACAACCATATAAAATGGAATTGATAAATAATCCAATATTATGGACTCTAAAAGATCATTTTACCACACATATAACATCTAATCATCCAACCAACTACATTTTTAATATCCTAACAACATTTAGAAGCTTTATATATAAACACCTCAGGTACAAAGAATGTTTTTTTTTTTTTTTGTTATTCCCTATAGCTTTTACCCAAGAATCTATATTAACATCTGATTTAAATAAAATCACTCTACTTAAACAAAATGAACTTACATTTTAGTTTCAGTTGATTTCAGACAGGAAAGTCAAGAGTGTAGACCTGATAATACAAGAATCTGAGTTGGACAAATCTTTATGGCTAGACATACGAACTCTTAGATTATTCCAAATTGATAAACTAGATTTGATCTCATCTGCAGTCAGGCAAGACACTAGTATTTTACTAGACTTTTTTGAATCAACTCTTAAACATAAATCTTCTTATTCAGGCAAGCTTTCTTTTATATTTAAAATCATCAGAGATGAAATGGGTTCATATTAGAATGACGAAAATGCATTTTGATGAATGCATTTTCATCGACATGTGTATGGCGAACAGGCAAAACTGCGAAGCGGTTGTTCAGCGAATTATTTTCCTGGGAAAGAAGTTGCTTGACCGGTTCATTGCTTTGCCTGTTCTGCAGTGTAGTGTGGTCCCTTGTCCGGTATAGATCCTGAGCATGATTGTGCAACAGTTACTGACCTTAGGGTTAGGGTGCGGGTTAATGTAAGTGCATATGTATGAAAGTGTTTACTGTTTTTTTATTTTGCATTAGCTGTATGGTTGAGTAACATGTATGTGTGTTTTTAGCTCTTTACTTTTGTTGTGGGGGGTAGGATTAGGGTTAAGGTAAGTGTGTTTGTGTTTGGAACTGTTTATGTAAATGTGTGAGAGTTACTGACCTTAGGGTTAGGGTGTGGGTTAAGGTAAGCGCATATGTTTTAAAATGTTTACTGTTTTTTTTTTTTTTTGTTAGATGTATAATTGGGTTACGTGCATATGTGTATTTAGTTGTTTACTTTTTTGGGGAGGTATAATTAGGGTTATGGTATGTGTGCATGTGTTTGGAAGTGTTTAATGTTTTTTTTTTGGGGGGGGGTTGGAACAGCGATTTCTTTCCATAGGAAAGAAATCTCTGTTCGGTGGTTTTGACATTTTCAGCATTCGCTGAATATGTGTCGATGTAACACCATTCGCTGTTTTCAGTGTTTGGTGTTATAATATGAACCCGATGAAACATATAGCTCCCCAGAAAGCTTTTTGGAATTATTATCACACAATTAATAATGAACTTCCTAGCAACCAAGATAAACTAAATATATTAGAATCAGCAGGAATAACAACACTGTCTCTCAAATGGAGATTACACACTTGGAAATTTATGTATAGATCCTTTTATACACCTCAATTAATGAATAAAATCAATAAAAAACAAAATCTATGTAATAAATGTAAGTCAGGGTCTAACATAGGTTGTGCATATATGTTTTATGACTGCTCTGAAATAAAGGTATATTGGGAAAATGTCAATAATCTGTTACAAGCCTCATTCACAGATATGGTTCTTTTTAATACTCCTATACCACATTGTATCTAAAAAATAAAACATCCCTTATTCTAGTCAATACTTGCTGTGGCCAGAAAAATCATTACAAAAAACTGGATCTCTGACTCCCCACCAACTTTTATAGAGTTTAAAAATGTGTTAACTGGTGTATGTCATTTACAGATCTTGACTATAAATTCAAGAACAACTAGGAAAACTTATGCTTATTATATGTGGGTAAATGTACAGAATTTGTTAAAGAAAGAATAATTGCTACACTGAATTACTAGAATTTCACAGGACAAGTGATACATAAACAACTTATTACACAGACTGTTATAACAGTATTCTTTTTGTAATATGTTTAGTGGAAGTCACTGTAATTATTTTAGTTGTTTTAATCTGTTATTCATTGTGTTAACTTATTTGAACAATTCTATGTTAAAATTGATGAGATTGTTCATGTGTTTTATGCAAAATCAATAAAATTGTTTTAAAAAAAAAAGCCATTTTGTTTGACTTAAGTGTTGGTTGAAATAATTGAATGAATTTTGAAACAAAGTCTTACTAAGTATTTAAAGGTTCAACAAAGAACAGAATCCACCATAGAATGGATTGTGGATCCTCATTAGTGACATCATGCCAGGCCAGTATAGTAGATTTCTTTGAATGGGTACCAAAGTAATACAGTGGGCAAAGGTATGGACATGGTATACCTACTCCTCAGTATTGTTTGAAATTAAAGTCCATGTATTGGAATTTTGAGACTCAATAATACATGTCCTGAAACTAGGAACATTTAAGGGTGATATAACAGAAGTAACAGTGAATTTAAAAGGCAATGTTATACATTCAAAGTATTTTTTGCAGGGGCAAGCTTGGTGCCGAGGCGCTAAGTTCGTATTAAATCTTGGTGAAACTGCTTTGTTTTCCGTAACTTTATACATTGTGGTATTTTTGCAAGCCACTCATTACCCTGATGGAAGGGCTCTATCCCATGCATCCATGCTACTAATATTCTAACTTTGAGATTACTGCACCTCAGTGGAAAAAGAATACTCTGAGATACATGAATTTTTGAGTTAGTATACATTTCACCATAATCACTCTTAAATTCTTGAAGTTGAAGGATTGAAGGATTGTATTTATGGTTCTTGAACAATCAATGGGACCTCAAAAGTAAAAATTGCCTCATGAACCCCTTGTCCAAATCTACGAAAGTTCTTCTATTCTCACCTAAGTTTATTGCTACAATCACTTAGGTGATATAGGATGTAAAATGTTTCCTTTGCAGCCTCTTCACTATTTCTCAGTATGAACACAATACACACACAATACACAACACAATAGAACATTCACCCTGGGGATCACTTCTGTGGCACTGCTTGACAGGAGCACAGGAAAATCATTTTCTTGGGTGGCGAAAACCAGGGAACCTTTTTGGCTAGGCTTATATAGGACCCAGTGCTGATAGCCTAGTATCAAATTATGAACCTATAAACACAGTTTAGATTAATGCACTGATCAAAAATATCATAGTACATCGCCCTTTATTCCCTATTTTATGTAGCCACAGTCTTGTTATATTTGCTGCCTTTTTATAGCTCTGTTGCCTACTGCCTCTCTTATTATTTATAAAGGCACAAATTCAGACGTATAGACTCCATGTTGTCATACACAGAACATTATTGTGGGGTTTTTTGCCAAAATCAAGGCAAGATGATTACAGATTAATATATTTATTTTTTAAACTGCATTTTATTATGATGGATGGGAAACTCCTTAATATAGTTTTGTCATAGGATCAAGATAATGAAAGTGAGTCATTACTATTAAACAACTATGACTAATATTAATATCAAAAGTGTTCTTAGTCGTGATTTTGAGTACTAAGTGCTTGTTTTTGTTTCAAAATGTTTTATTGATTGAAGTAATGATATATCTAAGTTTGTCATTAGTGAATAAAAAAAAATACATACTAGATTTATTACATTTTTCTTCAGCCTTCTTTGTCTTCCAAATTACTATCTATATATATAATCTTGCTAATTATTGTCTATAGCATCCCTAGCATTCTGTTAGTGAAATACCCATTTTAACCTGAACTGAATTTACCTAAATGCTAAACCAGACATATATAAAAAAGAAAAAAAAAAAACCAACTTAAATATTAAGCTATGCTACCTACTAGCACAGGACATAGAACAATTTGGTGCATTTAAAAAGAAAAACATATAAATTCAAACCTTTTTCCTTGCTTATACAATCCTTTAGGAGGCTGTAAGTATCTTGTGTCTGCATTAGCCCCGCTCTGCTCATCCTTTCTGCACTCAGGCTCACTCCACCCCCCCCGCCCTGCCCCCTATTCCCACCCGCGCCAGTGGTGCTAAATTTATAGGACCTATGCCACACCCCCACGTCTCAGAACCAAACAACAAAGTCTTAATCCTTAAAGTGGCATATGCTTAATTACCATACCTAACTTACTAGCTACAGACTACCTTTACTTACTGCCCTATATCCTAGTCAAAGTGCAAGACTGCTAAAATGCCACTACTACCTACTTCAACACATCTGAAGTTGCTAATGCTATTTTCCCTCTTACCTCTTATGATTATCCCATATCTACTCACCACCTATGAACATCAGAACTATCTAAGCTTTCACTACCCTTGAGGCCAAACCTGTACTCCAGTTGGGCCAGATTTTCAAAACCAATTAAACAACCCTTACTTACCTAACTACTTATTTACAAAATATCACTGACTCATTTGAACTAGATACATAAACCCGAAAGCCAGGAAATACCAGAACCTAATAAGTAAACACTGAAAATGTATACTTAGGCTACAACACAACCTCATAATAAATGGAGACATTCACCCGAACCCTGGCCCAACCACTATCAATAACCCAAACCCTAACACTACTATTCCCTCTAACTTACAAACCCTAAATAGACCTCACAACTCACTCTTGATTTGCCATCTGAACATTAGAATATAAATAATAAGGTTCCCCACTTGCATGCCCTCTTAGATGTTCATTCTCTAGACAAATTATGTCTTACCAAAACATGGCTAAAACCATCAACACAGGACAATGAAGTAATACCACCCAATTATAATATAATAAGACTTGACCGCAAAGCTAGGAAGGGAGGGGGGTAGCTGTTCTATATAAATTTGGGCTACAGGTGACCACTGAAGCCGCTCACCCACCCTAAGTCATTAATGCTGAAATTCTTGTTACTAAGATACAAACCAATAAATGTAAATGCATATATATCATCTGTCTCTATATACCTCTAGGTAATAACATTAACACCCTTGAGGACATCCTATATTAGTTGTCGACTAACTACCCCCAAGAAACCATAATCCTTGGTGACTTTAACATCAATTGAAACAACTGTTCCTCTGAACACCCTACTATCCATGTTAACCTATATGGGTTTACTCAGACCATTACCTCCCCCACTAGGATCAGCAAACCCAACAACAAAGTACCTTAGACTGGATTCTCATTAATAGTCATCCCCAAATATACAAGGCAGGCACCCTCCCTGATGATATAAGCGACTACCTTCTTACCTTTATAATTAGGCATAAGATTGATATTCTTAACCAACCCACCTATAACTCAATAAGGAACAATAAAAACTTCAACCCTGATAACTTCCAAAATGAACTACATTTATGTGATTGGTCAGTCCTAAAACACCTGCCACTAGAGAAAGCAGTAACATACTTTAATACTAAATTTTTAGCCATTCTAGACTACCATGCATCAACACGTTCTATAAGAATTAAAATAAAAAATGCCCCATGGATCACAAAAGAAACTAGACAAAAAATCCTACTTAGAAATAAAGTATGGGCCAAGAGGCGTATGACAAAAAAACCTGAAGATCAAATTAAATACAGACAGCTAAGGAATGACACAAAAAATCCATTTTTTCAGATAACAAAAACTTTTACTACCAACTACAGCAAACCCACCAAAATAAGCCTCAAAAGTTCTGAGCAGGTATCAATAAAGTCCTGCACCCAGGACAATCCACCACTCCAACCCCCTCAGGCACTAAACACAATAGTTCTGAAGAGGTTGCCAATACCTTTAACAGTTTCTTTACTGAAACCATCCAATCTCAAGCCAACAAGCTATCTCCTGATGGCTCAAGTCCTATTACTTCTATACCCAGCTCTCAACCCTCTTTTCACCCTCAACCTGTTCCCACATCCCTCTTCGAATCCTTATTAAGAAACTTTAACTAACCACCCTCTCTGCTGATCTGTTACCTGCAGAATAAATGTAAAAAGCTGCAATGCCATAGCCTATCCCATCTCCATTCTGATTAATAGAACTATAACCAAAGGTTCCATCCCCTCTATCTGGAAGATATCTTATATTATCTCTCTGCATAAAGGTGGCAACTTCAATAAATTATCAAATTATAGACCCATAGCTATATTATCACCCCTGGCTAAAATCATGGAGAAATGTATACACAGACAACTGCTGAGCTACCTAATGCAAAACAACTTACTTGCCAACTCTCAACATGATTTTTGACCATTTCACAGCACCACCTCTGCCCTCCTGTCTTTTTCTGATGCCATTAACAAAAATCACCATAATAACACTCCTTCCACAGCCTCTTTATTGATCACTCTCTAAAGCCTTTGACATGGTAAACAATCAACTACTCATAAACATACTGAGATCCTTTCCATTAGCTAATCTGGCTATACAATAGTTCCAATCCTACCTAAATGATAGACAACAGGTTATGGCAAAACAAAATATCAACCCGTCTTCCCATTGCCCTTGGTGTGACACACGGTTCCATATTAGGACTACTCCTATTTTAAATCTTTATTAATGACCTGCACTCAGTCATTCCACATGCTACCTGTATTCACTATGCAGACGATTCCACATTAATATGCTCAGCTAGTTCCCCCTCTGATCTACAGTCTCTAACCCCAAATGTGTTTAACATAGTTAAAAACTGGCTCCTTAACCATCAACTCATATTGAATCTTAAGAAAACAAAATGACTACTATTATCTTCAACCTGTAGGACCCCCCCCCTTTACCTTTACTGTTAAGTCAAACAACGTCACTATCATATCTCCTGATCCCCCCACCAAACTATTAGGGGTATTAATTGATAACAACCTTAAGTTTGATGTGCATATTAACCATACTATAAAAATAGTCACTAAAAAAATTGGCTCTCTATTCAGGATTAAGGCCTTCCTTACCCCAATAGCTAGGACTGTTATTGCCCACACCCACTTACTCTCTACCCTCCTTTATGCCTCCCTCATATTTACAAACTTGAGTAAAAATTACCTTAACAAACTCGCAAGCTCCTATAATAACATTGCTATATTTGCTACTGGAGCTGCATACAGAACCCACCACTGTCATAACTTGAGTCAATCAGGATGGTTAGTATTGCCTAACCTACTACAATACAATCAAATTATAATTGCACATAAAATTCTTTACCAATCTGATAACACTCCCATACTTAATAACCTTATCACCCCATCCAACAACCTTAACACCCTATGCTCATCCAACAGGCTACTAGTACAAATAGTTAAAACCATCAACACAGCCGGTGACACCTTGTTCTCTAACTCCATTGGCAAAACCTGGAAGTCACTGATGACTGATCTTACTTTGGTCTCCCCAATAACCCTATTCAAAAATAACCTTAAACAGAACTTCAAAACATGTTGGCTATGTCCCTGTACTTACCCTGACTAACTCTCTGCTATATCCTTAGGTTCAAGGATACTTTTTTTGTTGCACTAAGATTGAATGTTTCTGTTAGCCCATGAACAGGAAAAAAGTGAACTAAAACATAGGAAATGTTATGTCTTAGGACACTTTTGGTTTATTTGTCCTGTGCTACAGGATGAAAAAAATAGCTGAAGAAAATAACGAAAATAATATTAAAGAAGATGCGATACACAACAATATATGAGAAAATATAGAAGAGCAGATAATAAATCCGGATGATATCGACTTAAAATTGGAATATGTTATTATTCAAGAAGAGAAATACTTAGAAGTGATGAAGGACAGAAGAAGAACAAAAACAACAGCAAAACAATGAAAAATCAATAGGAGGAAGGGTAAGGTGAAGAAAAGAAAAAGAAAAACTGGAAAAAAGATGCAAAGGAAAGGAAATGATGGTACAAATAATAATATTAAGTCTTAATATAGATATTACTAGAATGAAAATCAGAGAACTGATGGTAATTGAATGGTGTAAGAAGGTTAAGGCAGAAATTATATGTTTACTGGATTAAAGGTGTGCAAAAAAGAGAAAAGAGATAAATCTGATGCTTTGTGGGGAAAGAATATTATGTTGTGCGTATGAAATAGGGAATGTTCTGGTACAGGGATTTTGATAAAAAATGAAAAAATCAAAATACTAGATGTTGCAAAACTAATACCAGGTAAGATGTTGATGTGTGATACAAGAAAAGGAGAAATATGCTTAACGCTGTTTGTAATATATGGATTCATAAATATGACAGGAAAAAACGTCTGATGTCTTAAATCACGTTTTGGTTAATATTTTTATTATTATGATAGGAGACTTTAACTGTGATTTAACAAAGATGAATGGAAAAGTAACACGATTTTAAAGAATTTAAGGCAGTTATAAAATGTAGAAGACTACAGGTAGGAAAAAAGAACAGACTCATCAAAAAGAGATGTTTAAAACAGATAATATGTTTTAATGGAAAGGAAAAGAATGGAAGGAGGTGTGGGAATAGCTGATCTTTTCTGATCACAGAGCTGAGTGGGCAAGGACAGGTGAGATTAAAGCGATAATACAAGAAGGAAAATGAATAACAAGGTTAACTGGTGAAGTTAGTAAAGCAAAAGAAATGAAGCTGGAGACTAAGAAACTAAAATATATGACAATGAGGGCATTTTATGGAAGTAGTTTGTATGGTGGGTAGTATTTAAAGAAACATTTAAGAAATTATTTTAATGGAATAAGCAGAGTAAAAAGGAAAATGAAAAACAAATATAAAGAAATCAATAAAAAGTTCAAGTAGACATTGAGAAGTAAGGAAACTTAGAGATAGAGCAGAGGGGTCTACTTTAATTAAACGAAAGCGGAATCCATCGAATAGGAATTTGTCGACACATAAACAGCGAAACACGATAACGTCGAACACGCAAATCTGCAAAATTTAAACATCAAAACCGCAATAGTTGGCCAACCCCACCACCCGTAACATACTACCTACGCAAACACAACAACAAAAAACACGCACATACACTAACCAAAACCCTACTACTAACCCTAAATTAAATCACCAAAACCCCACTTGTAACCCTACACTAAACCCCACATACACAACTATCTATGCACTACCCTTAACCCCTCCCTAACCCTAAAGTCCGTAACTACCGCACACTTACCTTACAGAACTATACCCACACAAAGTAAATATTCCACACACATACACTTAACAAAACCCTACACTAAACCTTGCATACATTACCTGTCTATGCACTTACCTTAACCCGCAACCTAACCCTAAGGTCCGTAACTATCGCACATTTACCTTATGGAACTATACCGCAGACGGGCCAACTATGACAATTCTACATTTCTGATTTCGCTATTTAGTGCGTTCAATGTTTCCGAGTTTCGCTCTTTACCTGTCGACGGATTCGTATTCTATGGATTCCACTTTTGTTTAATTAAAGTAGACCCAGAGCAGAGTATGACAAAAACAGAAACAAAGTTAGCAATCTATTATTTAGGGAAATATTTTTCTTAAAGGTAAGAAAGAGGATGTGTCACCTTATTTAGGAATACTAGTGGGGATTAAAGAAGGAAGAATGGATGTGATATATGATGAAGAGGGTGTTGTAAGATGTAAACAAAATAAAATAATGGAAGCAATAGAAAGATCTGTAGATAAAATGTAGGAAGAATTTGAGAAAACAGGAAAGATGTGTTAAAAATATCTGAAGGTACTAAGGCAGCACTATAAAAGAAGATTACTGTGGAAGAAATGCAGGAAGCAACACGAAGTGAGATGAGAGTCAGTTCCAGGATTATATGGACTAGTGAGTTTTATAAGCTAATAGTGATGGAAGAAAAGGTGATTTTCTGCAAAGTATTCAACAAATGGTTAGATAAAGGGATATTGCAAGCCAAAATATGTGGTGGGGTGCTTACATTTATAGGGAAATACAATAAAGGAAAAAATAACAAACTGAAGACTTATAACTTTAGAAAATACTGAATTCAAAATATTTATGAAAATAATACAATAAAGGAAGTGTTGAATGAAGAATTATAAAATAGTGTGTTTGGTGTAAAAGGAGAGGAAAAAAGGGAATGTTAATAGTAAAGTAAACAATAATATGATTTTGATAGAGAAATGAGGTAAGATTGATTACATATGATGTAGAGAAGGCATTTGAAAAGATACATCATGAGGTGATGTGGGAAGTTATGGAAATATATGAGATAAGTAAAAAAGTAGTGGAAGCTAAAAAAAAATGTTATTAAAATTCATGGGTGAAAGTAATGGTAAATATGAAATAGATGGGAAAAGAAATCAGCATAAGAAAAGTAATTGAGCAGGGGTATCCTTTAAATATGTGTATATTTGTTCTAGTAATGAATGCAGATTTTCAAACTTTTGTCATAAAAGGATGAAGTTTGAAGATGGAAAAGGGAGTTGAGATACCAGGATGTCTGTCTTATGCAGATGATTTTGTTATTGTAGCGAAAGTATAGGATGGCTAAATTAGTGTTATAAGAACTGCAGCATTATTTAAAAAGGTTGGTTTATTCAAAATAATGTATATACAGCAAACACTGTATTGATGTTATTCATGTTTATTGCAGTACTTCATTGTATATCATAATGTTATATTACTAAATGTACTATGAAATATGGCTGTTTAATGAATAATGTTTCTGCTTAAAAAGGGTATCATCCTAGATATGCCTTTCTCTTCACACTGCTATGAGTACCCTAAGCAGCCATTTCTCCCCTATCTCATTCACCATCTTTATCATAACTGCTGAGACCTCATCTGAGCCTGCTGCTTTACCTGCCTTCATCTTCCTTAGTGCGGTTCTTCTATGGTGGGCTCCTCTTCTTCTCTCATCATAGGCTATGTCAGGGGAGTACAGCTTCTGTGGGGTTTTCTTCATTCAGAAGCTGCTGGAAGTATTCCTTCCATCTGCCTTTGATGGCCTGAAGACTTATGTTTCTGACTCTGCCTTACAGCCTGATATAGTTTATTTCTGCCAGCTACTGAGTCTCTTTCAAGAAGCTGGTAGAATGCCTCTGATGCCCTGTTCTTTGCTATTGCAACTCCTTTCTTGTCCTCTTTGTTAGCCGATGAGTGTTCCTTCCTAGCCTGCTCCATCTTTTCTATCTCTCACTTTTTCCTGCACTCCTTTCCTTTATTGACTTACTTGGCATCTGCAATCCACCACCAGCTTTCCTTATGTGCCTTATGTCCGTACCCAGCTCAGCCACATACCTGTTCTGCATTCCTCACACATGCTGATTTGAGATGCTGCTATTCTTTTTCAACTCCAGCTATTTCATCCTCCTCTTCTTGGGGTGCTAGAGCCCTGAGAAATTCTGTGAACTGTCGTGCCTTTTCTCTAGTCAACCTCCAGGTCTTCAGCCTTGCCTCTATTAACCTTAGAGCCTTCTCTAACCATTTCTTGCAGCCTATTTATTGAAAACAGTGGTTAATACTGTGGGCTGACTGTGTCACTGAGGATGATTTTGCAATCACTGATTCTATCCCATTTCCTTTTCCTTATTTTAGTAGGAAATCTACCACATTTGCATGTTGGCCACACTTGTATGTGATTTGTGACTGTCTCTCTTTCTTGCTGGCTACTATCAAGCCAGTTGCCACACAGAAGACTAGAATGGCCTTCTTTATCATGTTGCCCCACCCATGTAGACCCAGGCAATATCGGCATTTAGATCACCCATTATCAAAACCAAGTCATAGGTTCATACGTTCATAGAAAGTTGCTAGGGTAACGGGCCTAGAGCCCTTACAAGCCTAGCCATATTTATCCTGAGTTGTCCCAGTTGTCAGTGGTTAGGGGAGTGAAATTCACAGATGTAAAAGTCTATAGTAGTTAAAACTTTCTCTGTTATCCTGTTTTATGTAGTAGGTCCTGCAACTGCTGCCTGAATGCACTCTTCTCTTCACCATATTAACCATGCTGTGGAGTATAGACAGATTATGAATACTATCCTATCTTCAGGGTTAAAGTCTGACTGCCATGAGTCAGTCACTAATTCTGATAACATCCCTCACTGCCTTCTGAAGCCTCTCTCTCACCACAATTCCCCTACCATTTCTAGCCTGTTTTCCTCTTCAGTAGTAGACTCTGGATCCAGAGCTAAGTGGCTTTGCTGAACTGCCCTTTCATCTTGTCTCTTGGATACATAGGATGTCCAGTCTCCTCTGTAAAACTATGTCATCCTCCCCTTCAAATCTCCATCCAGTCAATGAATGTATATTGAGTGTAGCAATTCCTAGTTCATGTTTAGCAGGTTTATTGGTTTTATATCCATCTTTCACTCAACAGAGCTACCCAGGTAACCCAGGCTGGCCAACTGGATATTGGTTTGACCCAGAGCTCGGCTTTATGGGGACTACATATTAGCCAATAGGGGCACATACACTCCTCCCACAATTAGCATGGGTCCCTGGCATAGGTCAGAGTAGGCTGGGTGCTCCACCCACTTATCACTGGCAAATACTCATGTCTATTTGGCAACATCAACACAAACAATCACCTAAAACCATATTTACACCAGTGGCTAGCCTGCTAGGGCATGCAGTCTGTGATCCATATTCTCCTATCTTGAGGATACTGCACACCACAGTAGAAGGTCAAAATGGTTAGTCTATCTAACTCTTCCCCTACAGGGAACCATGTAGAGTCTGTACTGCTGCCCACAATTCCATTGAAAGATTCAGCATTTTATTCAGATGTGGGAGGAACCCCACAGAGACACAGGGAAAACATGCAATCACCAAACAGGCAGTGGCCAGAGGTCCAGATTGAACCTTGTATTTGGTGCATGGGAGGCAAAGACCTTAACCGTTATGGCAACTGGTCTATATTACTGCTAGGGTAAGGGTTTTATATATATTTGCATCCGGCATAAAATTTTGCCAATTCATACATGCGGACAACAGTAAAGATATACATACAGATTGGTCGAGGCCTGGGTTAACAATGACCGCCACCAGTACTGTTGGCCAACAGGGTGCTGGCAGAAATTGGGCTACTGTTGGCTGAAGGAGGAGAAGAGGGGGAAGGCATGCCCGAAGGCAGGTAAAGGCTAGGACTGTGATAGTGAGGGTCGGAACTTTGAATATTGGCAGTACAACTGGTATAGGTAGAGAGCTAACTGATATGATGGACAGAAGGAAGGTTGGTATATTGTGTGTGCAAGAGACCAGATGGAAGGGGAGCAAGGCTAGGTGTATCGGAGGCGGGTTCAAATTGCTTTATCATGGTGTGGATGGGAGGAGAAATGGCGTAGGGGTTATCCTGAAGGAACAGTATGCTAAGTCTCCTCTTACTCTCCCTCTTTCAGTCTCCACCCTCTCCTCATTCCTTGTCCCACCTCCTCCTTATTATCTACTTCCCACCTCTAAAGCTATTTAGCTATGCCAGTTCTCATGGTGCCATTTTTAAATCTCGACCTGGCCGATTCCAGTCCTGTCCCTGCTGCAGGCTGCTGGCGTCCGCTCGCAAGTGAGTGCTTTTGTTATCTTTTTAATCACTTCTTGTTACAAGTGTTACTGAGATTTCCAGGCTAACAGAAGCTTAAGATTGTACTCTTTTTAGCTTGTACGATACAAGTGTTCCTAAGAACGGTATTTATAGGTGTGTTTCAGCTTCAACTTGACCCGAGGACCGTCCTTAAAGAGCACTCTTAGAAACAGCATTCCAAGCCAGTATATCTGACTATTGGCTTCTCCGCTGTTACCCCCAGCTAATCATCGCAGCTACTGTTATCTGTAAACCACGCACACAATATCTGGTTCCCTTTGAGTGTTAATAAGCTCTGCTAACGCAGCGGCTTTGTGCTTAATGCTTATGTTTACTGACTAGTGTTTAATGCTTATGCTTACTGATTAGTGTCAGAGCTTTATGCTTAACACTGTTATGTGCCACCCAAGAACACTGAACCAGGTGCCCTGTGAGTGTTAACAAGCTCTGCTACAGCAGTGGTGTTCTGCCATATACATAAATATTTATACTTAATGCTTTATCCTTAATTATCCCCTGCTAACTATCTCTAATCCTGTTGCTTTCTGCAGTCCAGGCACACTGTTTCTGGCTCCCTGTGAGCATGTATAAGCTCCTCTACTGCAACGGCTTTATGCTCACTGCTGTATGCTTAGTTTCTACACACTTAAAGGCATACAGCGAGTCCTGCAGTACTCATTGCTTACCAATCGGTCTGCCCGAAGCTGACTGTGAAATTGACCCTTAATTGATTAATTGCCAAAGGCAAAAGTACTCGGTGGGTCCACCATTATCTGTTGCTGCTCCCCTTCTGTTCTAACTGGAAGAAGCCGTATTAGTACATAGTTTGTAAAGGAATATAATATTCTATTATAACAACAATACAACATTTTGTTTGCTATTATCTGCAACTGTTTCCCCTCTGTTTTAACTGAAGACGGCTGTGCACTAGTTTTTGAGTGATTGCATTCTGTATGTACCTGCTGCCCTACTGTATGTTTACAGAAGTAACTGCAGTATATTTTTTAGAAATGTTGGATGTGCTCAATCAGTATTAGCTCGCTTTTCTGAAGAATTAGCATTTTTTATTAGAAACCTGATTAATTGGTTTAATGATAATTGCTGACTCCTGAGTACAGGGTTCTGAATGATGAATGGCTGTTTTAACTGTCTGCTCTAATGTGGATTTTTACTGCTCTGTATCTCCCTGCCTGGGCTGAAATTGAAACTGTAGAATTTGCTGTTTGATATTGAGTGTCTTAGTGTGTATTCACTCTGCTTTTGTATCTTTTTCTGCTTACTACATTCCCATTTATTCTCAGGTTGCTGCTTACACACACCCTCTTTCTCCACTCCCCCCTAGTTTACTTACTACTATTTCTAAACTAACTAAATATCTTACAGGTCACTGAGTGATTTGTTACACTCCTGTCTCTAACTACTTATTGTTCCTGCTACAGGTCCAAAGAGCTATGTCTCATCCACCGCAGGCATCTCACCCTGTTCCATATAGTACCTGGGCATCCTGCCCTGAAAGAACCATCAAGGAATCTTGAAAGAACTGCCAAGGGTTCACAGTAGTGACCCCTGCAACTATTCTGCCACCCCTCAAGTACTACAACTATCTTGTATGTATCCTATTTGTGTAAATCATTTGTAATCCCTAATGGTTGCTATCTGACTCAGCGTGCGCCTGCTAGCAGCCTACCATCTCCCTCCAAGCTCTCTAGGCTCCATCCCACTCCTCCCAGGTAGCTTGTGCCTTCACCTCAGACCTATGCTGTTTGTCCACTAGGTGGCAGCATTTACTCACTAACAATTGCTCCTCTCTCCTAGTAAGTAATAGCTTTTTTCCCTAACAACCTCCACTGTCCTGCTTAGCTCCAAACCCCTGTGCATTTCTCTGCTTCTCTCTACCTTAGATATTTTGTGACCTAGTACACATCCCCTGTGCCCTCTTACCTTGGGCACTGCTCTCTGCTTCACTGATTGTTTTCTGCTGCCCGCTCTATCTTGTCTGCTCTAACCTGCTCCATTCGCCTTGCGGGCTCACTCCGCTCCCCTACCCTACCCCCAAATCTCACTCACCTCTAGGACTCTTAGCTTTATTCTCACCTTACCACACCCCTTCAGCTTAATCATCCAATTCCTTTCCTCTCCTCATTACCACTCCCTCACATAACCCTCCCACATACACTCCTATAGTTGCATCCCACCCTTATACCTACACCTTCCCCCTCTCTTCTCAGATTCCCAATATAACTCTAAACTTTATTACATACTCCTTCTATTCCCAGAATAACTCTATTACTTTACAGCACATTAGGCCCAGTCATTACCATCGATTTCCTTTATAATCCATACTGCTCCCTCTTATAACCCATTACTTTTGTCTCTTTATAACCCATATTTCTCTACCTCTCTCTCCTCTGACATGTTCTCCTTACATAACCAGATCCTCCACCCCCTCTACCTACTTCTGCTACTAATTCCTGTATACCAAGCCACCACTTATACCTCCTATGCCTGTCCAATATTACTGACTAAAACAACCTCCTTACTTACTCTCCTGTACCTTCACTCTCTCCTCCATCTCCCCTTCCCTCATTCAATCCAACCCTTTGCTCCTTTTTCATCCTAAAATCTTCTTCACAAAAGTCAAGATAGTGTCACTAACTCCTATCTTTAATTTTCCCATATCTACTCCATGCAAGCCAAAATGGCTAAAGGACGTCTTCTTTAATAAACTATTCCAAGCGGGTGACATACATCCCAACCTTGGTCCCATAACCTGTAACAACAACACCAACCGCATAACTTTTTCCACCTCTCTTAATACCCTAAAGATCTTCACAATAAACGCTCAGAGTCTTACAAATAAATCTCACCAATTCCACACCTGGCTAAGCCATAACCAACCTGACATCCTAGCCATCTCTGAAACCTGGCTCAAACCCTCCATCTCCAACTCAGAAATTCTACCCCCTGGATTCCATATTCTCAGAAATGACCGAGTAGGTAAAAAAGGTGGCGGCACCGTCTTAGTCTGTTCGAATCTGCTCACCTTAATAACCCTCCAAATTCCAATCCCCCAATTCCAGAACACTGAACTAACTGCTGGACTACTAAAACTAAACAAGTACAAAAACATCTGCTTCATTGCCCTCTATATCTCCTGGCAATAATATATCAATACTTGAAGAAATTCTCCTGTGGGCTTCCACAAAAATTAACTATGAGACTTACATCTTAGGAGATGTAAATATTGATTGGAACAAACTCAAAAGCCCCTCTCCTTCCCTATCCATCAGCCTCTACAACTTCATTCAGACTATCCTCTCTATCACCCGGCCTAAAAAAATGAATCCCCCTGGATCCACCTTAGACTGGATCCTAGTCTCCAATCGTAATAAAATAACCAACTCCAGCACTACTCCTGATACCATTAGCGACCATCTCCCAGCCTTCATTCATCGTTCCACTAATTCTTCTCCATACCAACATCAATATATCCTTACTCGCAATCTTCACAACTTCCACCCTACTACTTTCTCAAATATATTCAAACAACTGAACTGGCATATTTTAAACACCCTTCCCCTCAATAAAGCTATAGACCACTTTAACTCTGTCTTCCTCGACACTTTAAACTCCATAGCCCCCCTTAGAAACAAAAGAATCAGAACTAATACAGTTCCCTGACTCTCCAAAGAGACCAAATAAATTATGCACCAAAGGGACAAACTGTGGAAATTTCACCAAAAAAAAAATCTATCTAATACCTTGCTTCATTATAAACAGCTCCATAATCTCGCAAAAAAGTTAATCAACAAGGACAAAAAAAACTACTATACTAAGCTCCAGTCAAATAACTATAACAACCCTAAACAATTCTGGAAGACAATAAATTTGCTTCTCCATCCAGGCATAAAAACAAATCCCTGTCCCAACCCAAACAAAACTGACCTTGAACTAGGCTCTGAATTCAACTCCTTTTTCATCAAAACCATCTCTTCCCTCACAAAATATTTTTCCAACAATAACCCAGCTACCCTTCACCCTGCCCCCCAAACCCACCAAATAACCTTCCTCCTCTGTTCGAGCTTAAATATGTCTCCACACCTCTCATAAAATAACTCCTATCCAAACTTAAGCCCTGCTCTAATGCACACGACAACATTCCATCTTCCTTTCTAAACACACCGCAGATGGCATTGCTCTCCCAATCAGTATCATAATAAACAGATCAATAAAAGAATTCTATGTCCCCAAACTCTGGTGCTCAGCCTTCATTCTCCCTCTCCATAAGGGAGGGAAAAATACCAGTATCTCAAATTTCCATCCCATTGCCTTACTCTGCCCTAATTCTAAAATCCTTGAAAAGTGCATCCACCTCCAACTTATGCCATTCCTGATCCATAATAATCTCCTCACGCCTACTCAGCATGGCTTCTGCCCTGGCCACAGCACCATAACTGCTCTAATTTCTTTCTTGGATACTGTCAAGCAAGCCCGTGATTCAAGACAGCTGGTTTCTACCATTTTTCTTGATCTATACAAGGCATTTGATACTATCTCCCACAACCATCTTCTTTGTCATCTCTCAAACCTTCACATCTCACCTACAACTCTATCCTGGTTCTCCAGCTATATATCAGACAGATCTCAGGCTGTCAAATGGAAAAACTCCATCTCTTCCTTCTTACCCACCCCTACTGGTGTCCCACAGGGATCCGTCCTCGGACCTATGCTATTCAACATCTTCATCAATAACTTTCACATTGCTATTCCTGACACCAAAATCATTCAATACGCGGATGTCTCAACCTTAGTCTGCTCTGCCAGTAACCTCCAAGAGCTAATGTCAAAAACCCAAACTGCTTTCTCAGAAACTGAAAACTGGATGCACCAAAACCACCTCTCTCTTAATGCAAGCAAATTCAAAATTCTACTATTCCCATCCACTAAGAACTATCCCTTCAATAAAAATGACTTCAAAATTCTTAGCCAAACCAGCTCACATATAGAAGTCGTCCCCTCTGTTAAATTGCAAGGTATGATAGTTGATGAACACTTAAAGTCCAATATACATGTACAACAAAACATTAAAAAGACCCACCAAAAGCTAGGATAGGAACAATCACTTTCTCTCCAACTCAACAAGGCAAACTCTAGCCTCTACTTTTCTCCTTCCTTCCTTACTATATGGTGCACCTCTTCTAACCAACCTGTCCTCCTCTATTTCTTCCAAATTAGAAAGCTGCTACAATAAAATCTCTAAATTTGCCTCCAAGTCCAAAAATTCTACTCACCACTACCTCTCCCTACAATCCCTGAACTGGCTAGAACTACCAAACCACCTAGATTACCTACAACTCTCTATAGCACATACTCTCATATTTCAGCCTACAAAATGCCCCACTCTAACTAACACCCTTGCCCCTTATATTCCCAACAGAACCCTTAGATCTGAGTATCAGAACTTAATAGCTATCCATAAACCCAAACATCCTACTGGCCAACTGCTCCTCTCCTATGCTCTAGGCAAAAAATGTAATTCCCTTCCTCAGTCACTAGGAACCACCCCAAACTATGAAAATTTCAAGGCCCAGCTTTTCACACATCTGTCTACTAAATGGAAATGCCCCTGCCTCCTCCCTACATGAGTTTTGATCACTTCAAGCCACAAGAGTCTCCCCCTACTAGTACATAAGCCCTCTATACCTCCCTCAGGCACTTTCTTTCAACTCTATCAAATCGCCCTGCAATCTCCCGCTGCTTTATCCCTCTCCCTACATTTTCCACTCCCACAGTTATATTTGCTCAACAACACATGTAAATATTGTAAATATAGAGTACTTCTTTCTACTCAAATTGTGCATGTAAAGCATATTTCACTATCTTTTGTGGATCCAAACTAATCATGTCAAATATCAGTACAACCTTAACACTTACTTTCAGTGAATTTCTGCTTCCTATACTCAATGAAAAAGCTTAATTTTAATCTGTTCTACAGAATTGTTATCTGGTACAAGGTTGTATTTCTTGTAATCATATTTGTAAACTACTAATGCATTCTCATACCTTGCTTGCATTTCTTGTAAATCCTGTGTGTAAATTTTTTTTCTTGCAAATTGAGTATGCAACCTGTTTTCTATGTGTATGTAAACTATTTTTCAATGCATTCTCGGAGCTTTTCTCCCCGGGCCTCCACTGAAAATGGGTCAGGTTGACCCAGTGGACTTCCCCGGTAATCAAACTGGAAATAAATAAATAAATAAGAGTGTTTTGGAGGTGAAAAGAGTGTCAGATAGAGTGATGTTTATGAAGCTGGAAATTGATGGTGTAATGATGAATGCTGTCAGTGCATATGCTCCACAAGTTGGGTGTGCGATGTATGAGAAAGAAAAATTTTGGAGTGAGTTGGATGAAGTGGTGATGACTGTACCCAAGGGTGAGAGAGTGGTGATTGGAGCAGATTTCAATGGGCATGTTGATGAAGGGAACAGAGGGGATGACAAAGTGATGGGTAGGTATGGTGTTAAGCAAAGGAATGCAGAAGGTCAGATGGTAGTGGATTTTGCGAAAAGAATGGACATGGCTGTGGTGAATACGTATTTTAACAAGAGGGAGGAGCATAGCATGACATACAAGAGAGGAGGAAGATGCACACAGGTGGATTATATCTTATGTAGAAGGGTCATTCTGAAGGAGATTGGAGACTGTAAAGTGGTGGCAGGGGAAAGTGTAGTTAGGCAGCTTAGGATGGTGGTTTTTAGGATGACATTGGTGATTAAGAAGAGAAGGAGGAGTGTGAGGGCAGCACCAAGGATCAAATGGTGGAAATTGAAAAAGGGTAATTGTAAGGTGGAGTTCAGGGAAGAGTTAAGACAGGCACTGATTGGCAGTGAAGAGTTACCGAATAGATGGGTAACTACAGCAGAGCTAGTAAGGGAGATGGCTGGAAAGGTGCTTGGTGTGACATCTGGAAAGAGGAAGGAGGACAAGGAGACCTGGTGGTGGAATGAGGAAGTACAGGAGAGTATACAGAGAAAGAGGTTGGCAAAGAAGAAGTGGGATTGTCAGAGAGATGAAGAAAGTAGACAGGAGTATAAGGAGATGAGGTGCATGGCAAAGAGAGAGGTGGTGAATGCTAAGGATAAGGCGTATGAAGAGTTGTATGAAAGGTTGGACACTAAGGAGGGAGAAAAGGACCTGTACCGATTGGCTAGACAGAGTGACTGAGCTAGTAAAGATGTGCAGCAGGTAAGTGTGATAAAGGATAATGGGAGAAATGTACTCACAAGTGAGGAGAATGTGTTAAGCAGATGGAAAGAGTACTTTTAGGGGCTGATAAATGAAGAGAATGAGAGGGAGAGAAGGTTGGATGATGTGCGGATAGTGAATCATGAAGTGCAGTGGATTAGCAAGGAGGAAGTAAGGATAGCTATGAAGAAGATGAAGAATGGAAAGGCTGTTGGTCCAGATAATATACCTGTGGAAGCATGGAGGTGTTTAGGTGAAATGGCAGTGGAGTTTTTAACTAGATTGTTTAATGAAATCTTGGAAAGTGAGAGGATGTCTGAGGAATGGGGAAAAAGTGTTTTGGTACCGATTTTTAAGAATAAGGGTGATGTGCAGAACTGTAGTAACTACAGAGGGATTAAATTGATCAGTCACAGCATGAAGTTATGGGAAAGAGTAATGGTAGCTAGGTTAAGAAAAGAGGTGATGATTAGTGAACAGCAGTATGGTTTCATGCCAGGAAAGAGCACTACAGATGCAATGTTTGCTCTGAGAGTGTTGATGGAGAAGTACAGAGAAGGTTAGAAGAAGTTGCATTGTGTCTTTGTGGACTTAGAGAAAGCATATGACAGGGTACCTAGAGAGGAGTTGTGGTATTGTATGAGAAAGTCAGGAGTGTCAGAGAAGTATGTAAGAGTGGTACAGGATATATTGAAGGTAGTGTGACAGCAGTGAGGTCTGCGGTGGGAGTGACGGATGCGTTTAAGGTGGAGGTGAGATTACATCAAGGATCAGCACTGAGCCCTTTCTTATTTGCAATGGTGATGGACAGGTTGACAGACGAGATCAGACAGGAGTCCCCGTGGACTATGATGTTTGCAGATTACATTGTGATCTGTAGTGAGAGTAGGGAACAGGTGAAGGAGACCCTGGAGAGGTGGAAATATGCTCTAGAGAGAAGAGGAATGAAGGTCAGCAGGACTAAGACAGAATATATGTGTGTGAATGAGAGGGAGGATAGAGGAATGGTGAGGATGCAGGGAGTAGAGGTGGTGAAGGTGGATGAGTTTAAATACTTGGGATCAACAGTTCAGAGTAACGGTGAGTGTGGAAGAGAGGTGAAGAAGAGAGTACAGGCAGGATGGAGTGGGTGGAGAAGAGTGTCAAGAGTGATTTGTGACAGACGAGTACCAGTAAGAGTGAAAGGGAAGATATACAAGAAGGTAGTGAGACCAGCTATGTTATATGGGTTGGAGACAGTGGCATTGACAAAAAGGCGGGAGTCAGAGCTGGACGTGGCAGCATTAAAGATGTTAAGATTTGCACTGGGTGTGACGAGGGTGGACAGGATTAGGAATAAGTATATTAGAGGGTCAGCCCAGGTTGGAAGATTTGGAGACAAAGCCAGAGAGGCAGGATTACGTTGGTTTGGACATGTGCTGAGGAGGGATGCAGAGTATATTGGGAAAAAGATGTTAAGGATGAAGCTGCCAGGTAACAGGAAAAGAGGAAGGCCTAAGATAAGGTTTATGGATGTAGTGAGAGAGGACATGCAGGTGGTTGGTGTGACAGAGCATGATGCAGAGGACAGGAAGAAATGGAAACAGATGATCCGCTGTGGCGACCCCTAATGGGAGCAGCCGAAAGAAGAAGAAGAAGATGTATATATGTGTGTGTGTGTGTGTGTGCGTGCATGAGTGTGTGTGTGTGTGTGTGTGTGTGTGTGTGTGTGTGTGTGTGTGTGTGTGTGTGTATATATATATATATATATATATATATATATATATATATATGTATGTGTATATATACATATATATAGAGAGAGAGAGATAGCAACCTCTGCTCCTTCTGACAAGTGTTCTGGAATTATTTACATCAAACTGAGTTGCCACCAACTCAGGCAGAATTAAGTATTAGTTTAACTTCTCATCTGGAAGATGGCACAGGCAGGAGTGTGGCATCCTCCTTATACTGCACTTCAGCATCACCACTAAAAAAATTAATCTAACTAGCTGTTATAAGAATATAACCTAGGGCCTTCTGCATGAAGGACAAGTGTTCTACCTGTTGAGCTACTGAGACTGAGGCTACTAATAGTTATTTTATTTATTATTTATTTTTTTAATTATTTATTTATTGCACTTTGTGGACCAGGGCAGTCCCACTAGGCCAATGGCCTCTTTTCAGGGGAGACCTGAGGTGGTATTCATACTAACTAGTGGGAAATTCATCCAGAACACCAGGGAACATCTGAGAAAGTCCCCTATTCTTGTGAGTGGGGACACTGTTGTTGGGCTTCTTGTTTCCAGGCCAGGTATGGATGCAGCTTGGAGAAGCAGGAAGCAGTATGTTGAGCAAGGAGACATCAAAGGAGATTATAAAAAGTATAGCTATATGAGTTTTGTTAAATGTACACACAAATGCTAAGGATGTCGATCCCTTGCAAAAAGAGGTAGCGACGAATGAAGAGGAGAACAAAGGCGTACAGTTGCAGTGTAAAATAAATAAATTGGGTCAGAAGAACATTCAAATGGCAGTGAAGTTACAGGTTTCAGAAATTTTGCCCCACGAAGAACTGTTCGCAAACGAAAGAGAGGCGCAGTTGAGATGAGTTATTACAATCCTCCAACTGGGGGGGGGGGTGCAGAATTTTTACTTAAATGAACTTACAGAACAAAGTGAAATGGAAAGCAAGAAAGCAGTATCATGGGGAAAATTATGGACAGAATGCAAGAGGAAGAGATGAAAGCAAGTAAAAGGGAGAAGAAGAGGTTACGCACACAAACAGTGAAAGAAGGATAGAGGAAAGAAGAGAAGAAGACAGATGATATCATGAAGAAATTCGTAGTGAGAATAAGTAGTAAGGAAAAAAATGAATTTGAGTGGTAAGACATTTGGGTGAATATAATTAAACCATTGGGAATCTCACCAAAGGAGGTACAAGCTTTTATACATATTAATAAAGATACATTTTGTGGCGTTCTTTTTTGAGACAGGACAATATGTGGAAAAATTCTTGGAACAGTATAAAATAAAAAAATGTAATCTCTGGAATACATATGTAATTCAAGTATTTAATAGAAAGGCAAAAAAGAAAATTTATGTACAGTTCCAAAAAAGAAGTGGAAAAAGAAAGACGTAACGACTTTTTAAAGACTGTATTCAAAGATGTTATGGATATTGCCAAAAAATTATGATACTAGAGATGTACGGACTGGGGGCTGGGAATATGTGGTTATATTAAAAATGGAAATTAAAAGAATTATACATATTCTGAGTTTGATATATGTTAATGGAAATAGGGGCACTGTGAAATACTGTGGATGACCAAAGACATATGTTTGTGGTAAAAATTATCATTTAATTAGTAATTATGATAAGAGAAAATATTTTATTGGTGGTAAGGAAGGACATGAAGCAAACAATGTGTTATGAAATGTAGAAAGTGTGAACAAATAGGGCATTTATGGATGGATTGTAATGAAAATACAGAAAATAGAAAGGAAAAGGTGATAAATATGAACAAGAATACGGGAATGATCAAGAAAATTACTGAAGTAGATCATAATAGAAAGCAAAAAAACACAAAAAAGGGTAGATGAAGAAGAAGAAGAAAAATCAATGCATGACAGGGAACAAAGAGAAAGGGAACAGAAAGAAGGGGAAGGTGAAAGGGGTGGGTCAAGTGAAGAAGATGTACACTGGTGTGTAATTAAGGGAAAGAAGAATTCTATTGGGAATGAGAAAAATTTAGAAAATGAAAATTCAAGAGTATAGGTATGGGAGAACACAAAAAAGGCAAAGGGTAGAAGAAGTGTAATAACAAGTAATAAAAGAAAGACACTGACAATTGTAGCACGTGATATGGATATTATTATATGGCTAGACACAATGGGTTTAACAGAAGGGAGAGATTACAGGCTGAAAGATTATGGGAAGGTGAGATTATTTGGAACATGGGAAAAGAAACATGTTCTGGATTAGGTATATTATGTTAGGAATCAATACAAATTTTGGATTACATCATAGTAATGCTGGGCAGAATAATAGTTGTAGATGTAAGGTGGAAAAGGCAGGTATGTAGAATCATTGCACAATATGTCTATGTCATAAAAAAGAAAGAGAGGGTATGTTTAAAAATTGAATTATGTTAGTGTAAACATGGAGATAATATTAGCTGGAGATATTAACTGTGACCTAAGATGCAGAAGAAAGAAGGAAGCTATATTAAGACAATAACAGACATAATAAAATATGGAAAAATTATACATCTGTGACAATACACAGTGGAGATATAAAATAAGTAATATAAATACAGAGATAGATTACTTTTTAATTTCAGAAAGTTTGAAAATTATGCAAGGATGAAAGAAAGTGACAGGATTTTCAGAACATTTAGCAATCTCGATAGAAATCCAAGAAAAATAAGGATATATAATGATAGGTAAAGGTATTAATAGGTTAAATGATAAAGAATTAAATGAAGAAGGTAGAGAAAGGCTTAATCAGTCATGGAAAGATCATGTAGGTATAATAGTATTTTATAAATACAGGACATGGATAATTTTAAAAGTTAAATATAAGAAATGTTTTTTTGGAATGACAACGTTTGAGAAGAAAGGGAGAGAAACAACAATATAGATAATTAAGGAACTATTTAAAGATGTAGTAGAAAATAAGATTATTTTTTGAAAAAGAGAAGAAAATATATGAAATAACTCAAGAAAAAAATTTAAAAAAGTATAAAAAAGGTATTTTACAAGGTGAAAAAGGAAGAGGTTCCACCATATTTAAATAAGATAGTAAAAGAAAATAAGAGAATAATAAAAGAATTAAGAAATGAGAAAGGAAATATGTTAAAACACAACAAGAAATAATGGTTGTTATAAAATATTATATAGGGAAAACATTCAGAGATAGAAAAACAAAACTGGGTAGTTAAGAAATTAAGGAAGATAATGAATGGTTAGAAAGGAAAATGACTGTAGCAGAAATTAAGGACATGTTAAAAGAGGCAAATATAAATCTGCGACAGGACTGGATGGCAATGAATTTTATATGTATAAAGATATGAGTGATAGGCAGAAGAAATATTCCGTGGAAGTTTTAAATGAATGGCTGGAGAAAGCCCTAAGGGAAAAAGGAATATATTCTAGTGTAATGAAAAAGATATTGAAGAAAGAAGAAAAGGAAGATATAAGGAACTGGAGACTGATAGTGTTAATAGGTTCATAGGTTCATAGGTTCATACTAGGCTGTCTGCCCTAGGGCATTTATAAGCCTAGCCAGAATGTGTTTGGCTTTCACCATCCATTTTAAATTAATTTTGCTATGCCCTTTTTCGAGGTTAGTATACTGTGCCTCTGTCTAACAGTGACACAGAAGTGATACCCGGGGTAAACCTACGATCTCCCATCCACTCATCAAGATTCCTCTTGAAGAGAGTCAATGAGGGACTCTGCCTACCTGGACTGGGATTTTATTCCAGAGTGAAGGGAGCCTCTGGGTTATGAATCTGTCCCTCCAGCATGTCCTATTTATTTCAGTGCTGAGGTTCAAGTCTCTCGGCGTAGCTCGATGGGATTTGGATTTTCTGAGGTGCAGCATGTCCATTAATTCCGGGTTGGACATGGCTTTATACGTCAGGCACAGATCGCCTCTGAGCAGGCGGTATGCCACTGAGTAGAGCTGGAGCTTCTTTAACCGGGCAGCATATGGCATCTGTTTGAGCCCTTTGATCCTCTTGGTGAGGTACTTTTGGGGTCTTTCCAGTTGCTGCAGGTGTCTGGTAAGGTACATCCCAAAAGGGGCATTGTACTCAATTATGGGCCTGATGAGGGATGAGTAAAGAGGCACGATGACCTCCCTGATCTAGATGTGAATCCCTTCATGATTAGGTGGGCTATATAAAATGTTTCTCTAACCACTTTGGCCACGTGGTTGTCAAATGAGAGATTGCTATCAACTTGGGTCCCCAGGTCCCTAATGACTTCTTCTGTACTTAATGGATTACCACCTATGTGGTAATTTGTGGGCACTTTGTTTTTGCCAAAGGGGATGACTATACACTTTTTGGCGTTTAGCTTGAGGCCATGGCTCTGGCACCAGTTGTCTGTTTCTATGAGGCCCTTTTGGAGGATGCTTGTGTCGGCTGGAGAGTTGATTATGGCGCCCAGTTTGCAGTCATCTGCGAACTTGGATAGCCACAGTCCTTCTGTGTTGGCCTGTAACGCCGAGAAATATATACCGAATAAGAGAGGTCCCAGGACTGAGCCTTGTGGGACGCCACTTGTAACTGGTTTGGAGTCTGACATGGCTCCAGCAATTCTAACCATGTGGGTTCTGTCCTTGAGCCAGTTTGCAACCCATCTAGTGACATAGGGGTTTATATATAAGCTGGTGAGCTTATCTATAATGCCCGAGTGGGGTATTGTATCGAAGGCTTTTGCGAGGTCCAGGTAGGCTGTGTGGACCACCTTCCCCTCGTCAACGGCCTTGGTGACTGTTTCAAAGAAATCGACCAGGTTTAAGAGGCAGGATCTGCCCTTAACAAAGCCAAACTGGGTAGGATCCAGTGTCTGTAGGTCCCCAATATCTTTATTTATGAGGTCCATGATGATCCTTTCCATAGCTTTGCAGACCAAGCTAGTCAGGCTTATGGGGCGATAGTTTCCAGGATCCGTTGAGGCACCACCTTTGTGGAGAGGGACCACTGTTGCTGTACGCCACTCTTTGGGTACATATCCTGTAGTAAGGCTAAGATTGAACAGTAGTTTTATGTTTGGGTTTAGCTCTTCTTGGAGTTCATGTAGGACGCAGCCCGGGACACCATCTAGTCCCATTGATGCTGTGTTTTTTTGCTTTGGAGAGGGCGGCTCTTACCTGAGCATCTGAGATGTCAGGGGGGCAGCACTCTGTTGGGATAGATATTTGCCCTTTTGGTGGGGAGGGGGAGGAGAAGTTTGCACTGAACCTGTCAGCTAGGATGTTGGCAATGTCTGTGGGCTCAGTGTATTTTTTGTCATTTTGGACTAATTCTGAGCATATCAGTGAATTCCCACCCAGGTTCCTAACATAACTAAAGAAAGCCTTGTGATTATCCTTAGTGTCCTGTGCAATCTTTCTCTCGAAGTTGGCCTTTGACGATTTTATGAGTGCCCGTAGTTTTTTGCTAATACTGATCAAGAGATGCCTTCCCTTTTTGGGATTTTGCTCTATCATGTAGTAGCTTCCTCCTTCTATTGTATAGTTTGTTTATGGCTGGGGTCCACCAGACAGGACGTCTGCCTTTGGAGGATTGGGTCTTGGTTTTATTTGGGACTGCATGATCCATGCATTCCTGAAGGTGTTCATAGAATGCGTTTATAAAGGATTCTGCGGTCTGGGCCGTATTTTCCACAGGCCTGGGAGCTTTGAAGGATTCCGCCTCGATTTTGAGGCATGTGAAATTTGCTTTAGAGAAGTTTTTCACTGTGGTTTTCTGGGCAGGGGGTGGGGTTGGAATGTGAATATCCAGTGAGATTAGTTTATGGTCTGATCTTACCAGTGAGGGATACACTTCTGGTCTGGAGCATAGTGTCCCCATGTTGGTGATGATCAGGTCCAGTATGTTTTTCCCTCTTGTGGGAGTGGTAACAAGTTGTTCCAAAGCATTTGAGTTTATAAATTCTAGGAACCTTTGGGCTAGGGTGTTGGAGCTAGAGTAATGCTCCCAGTCTATGTTTGGGTAGTTGAAGTCGCCCAATATAATGGTGTTTGGAGAGACCTTCATATTTTCCAGTATTCTCAGGAAGGCCGAGTGGGGTTCCTGTGTTTGGGAGGGTGGTCTGTAGCAGGCTATAAACTGGAAGGAAGTTTTACCACTGTTAGTTGCACATGGATAGTCTCTGATGCTTCGTGCTGTGCCACCAACCTGGAGGTGTGGGTATCTTTGACGAATATTGATACTCCCCCTCCTTTTGTGGTTCGGTCCAAGTTTTGGGGCCGAAAAGCATGGTATGAGGTATAACCTGGTAGTGCTGGGGTGCTCTCGGGAGCCTTGAACCAGGTTTCTGTTACTGCACAGATATCGATGTTCTCCATGCTAAGGAGAGTTTTGAGTGCATGTATCTTGAGGTTTAGACTTCTGGCGTTGAGTAGCATTACTCTTAGTTTCTTATCCCTTGTGATACCTATGGAGGTGGGTTTGTCTTTTGAGCCTTGCCTAAAAAAGGCACTATGGGGGTAGCAAGAGCCTTTGCCAATATCCGAAAGCCCAGGGGTGACAGGTGCAAGCCGTCTCTAATGAAGCATCGTGGCTTGTCAAGCATGTCATCCCAGGCTGACAGGCATTGGATCCCCTTTGAATGACACCAATACTTAAGCCAATTGTTGAAATTGATCATCTTGTCTTCATATTGTGGCATCATTCTTGGTGAGGGTAAGATGCAGATTATAAAATATTTATGAAAGTAACAGAAAAAGATCAGAAAATAAACCAAATAATTTACTTGAGGAAAAAACATTTGGAAAAAAGGGAAAAGGAAGTCAAGAAATGTTTTTGACAATGAGAGAAATTGTAGATGATATAATAAATAGAAATTCTGCAGCAAAAATTATGGCAGGTGATTTGAGTAAGGCATTTAATAAAATACAAGAATTTTTTTTGGACATATTTAGACAATATTAAATAAGTGATAAAATAGCAAAAATATTTGTTACAGCTTATTAAAATAAAGTAAAAGTTCTAGGGAGTGGATGGTTAAGTCAAGAGATATTTATAAAGTGTGGTATTAGGCAGGGATGCCCAGCAAGTAGTATTCTATTTGTGCTGATCATGAATTCAGTGCTGCAAGAAATATAGTTTTAAGGATAGCAACATATAGATCCTTAGAGGATAATCAATTACTAGTGATGTTTGCTTATGCAGATGATATAATTCTAATGATTAAAAATAAGGAATGGATGGAAGAAGGGATTAAGCTACTTATAAATACTTAGACAACGGGCAAACTGTACATCAACACCTGATTAGAGAATGAGCATTCTCCAGCAGAGTGTTAATGTACAAGTAATGCCCAGTGAAAAACGAGTCTGCCACTTCACAGCAGCTTATCAAGCCGCCGTGGAGCTCGGACTGAAGAAATGGAATGGCCGCCATTATTTTACAATCACTAAGCAGCAGTTTTGCTGTTTAGCGAGTGTAAAACATTAAAAAAAAGATAAAGGTAAGTATGTGTCTGTGTGTGTGTGTGTGTGTTTATGTCTGTGTGTGAGTGTATGCATGCATGTCAGTGAGAGTGAGCCGTTATTTTACACTCGCTAAGCAGTGCTTTTGCTGTTTAGCGAGTGTAAAATAAAAAGAAAACACAGCGTGTCTGAGAGTGTATGCGTGTATGTGAGTAAAAGAAAGAGAGCGATCGAGATTGTGTGTGATTTTCTGTCTACAAGTGTGTGAATGGGTGCATGAAAGCAGAGAGACTGTGTGCATGTGTGTCTGCCTGTGAGAGAGAGAGAGAGAGAGAGAGAGAGAGAGATGGATGGAGAGAGTGAGACAGAAAGCGAGAGTGACGTGCGAGTGAATGCATTTATGTAAGCAGAGAGGACTGTCTGCATATGTTATGTGTGTGAAGGAGAAGAGATTGTGCATGTGTGTA
Organism: Protopterus annectens; assembly: GCF_019279795.1. NCBI lineage: Eukaryota > Metazoa > Chordata > Ceratodontiformes > Protopteridae > Protopterus > Protopterus annectens. Next base: position 79,039,867 of record NC_056740.1, on the reverse strand, counting down.
TGGGAGAGAGAATGGGCTGTATGTTGTGTTTCACTTGCTTATGTTTTTAAAAACTATATTATTTGTTTTATATAGATTTAATGTAAAATTCTTCCTGCAACACCACTGACATATACTACAAGTTTGAAACAGTAGGCAGTGGAACTATTTTATATTAAAAATATATATAATAGGTTCATAGGTTCATAGGTTCATACTAGGCTATCTGCCCTGGGGCAATTATAAGCCTAGCCCGATTCTGTATGGCTTACGCCACCCCTTGATTTGAGTATACTGTGCCCTTTTTTAAGGTTTAGTTTACTGTGCCTCTGTCTAATAGTGACACAGGAGTAATCCCTGGAACAAACCTACGATCCCCCATCCACTTGTCGAGATTCTTCTTGAAGAGATTCAGTGAGGTGCTCTGCCTCACATGAACTGGAATTCTATTCCAGAGCGAAGGGAGCCTCTGGGTTATGAACCTGTCCCTCCAGCAAGTTCTATTTATTTCTGTGCTGAGGTTCAAGTCGCTCGAGCGTGTGGCTCTAAGGGATCTAGATTTACTGAGGTGGAGCATGTCCATTAATTCTGGATTTGACATAGCTTTGTATGTCAGGCATAGATCGCCTCGAAGTAGGCGGTATGCAACTGAGTAGAGCTGGAGTTTTTTTAAGCGAGCAGTATATGGCATCTGTTTGAGACCCTTGATCCTCTTGGTGAGATACTTTTGGGGTCTTTCTAATTGCTGCAGGTGTCGGGTAAGGTACATCCCAAAAGGGGCATTGTATTCTATGATGGGCCTGATGAGGGATGAATAAAGGCACGATTACCTCTCTTGATCTAGATGTGAAACCCTTCGTGATGAGGTGGGCTATGTAGAAGGTCTTTCTAACCACTTTGGCAATGTGGTTTTCAAAGGAGAGATTGCTATCAACTTGGGTCCCCAGGTCTCTAATAACTTTCTCTGTACTTAATGGGTTTCCGCCTATGTGGTAATTTGTGGGCACATTGTTTTTGCCAAAGGGTATGACTATACATTTTTTGGCATTTAGCTTTAAACCATGGCGCTGGCACCAGTTATCTGTCTCTGTGAGACCTTTTTGAAGGATGTTTGTGTCAGCTGGAGAGCTGATTATGGTGCCCAGTTTGCAGTCGTCTGCGAACTTGGTGAGCCATAGTCCTCCCACGTTTGCCTGTACCTCGGAAAAGTATATACCGAACAAGAGTGGTCCCAGGACAGAACCCTGTGGGACACCACTTGTGACCGGTTTTGAGTCTGACATGGCTCCAGCAACTCTCACTCTGTGGGTTCTGTCTTTGAGCCAGTTTGCAACCCATCTTGTGACATAGGGGTTTATATTTAAGCTGGATAGCTTATCTATGATGCCCGAGTGGGGTATTGTGTCAAATGCCTTTGCAAGGTCCAGACAGGCTGTGTGGACTACCTTTCCTTCATCTATGGCTTTGGTGACTGTTTCAAAGAAGTCAACCAGGTTCAAAAGGCAGGATCTGCCCTTGACAAAGCCGAACTGGGTAGGATCTAGTGTCTGTAGGTCCCCAATGTCTTTGTTTATGAGCTCCATGATGATCCTCTCCATAGCCTTGCAGACTAAGCTAGTCAGGCTTATGGAGCGATAGTTTCCAGGGTCCGTAGATGCTCCACCTTTGTGGAGTGGGACCACTGTTGCTGTACGCCATTCTGTGGGCACATATCCTGTAGTGAGGCTGAGATTGTATAGCTGTTTTATTTGAGGGATTAGTTCCTCTTGTAGTTCATGTAGGACACAGCCTGGGACGCCATCTGGTCCCATGGAAGCAGTGTTTTTTGCTTTGGAGAGGGCAGCTTTCACCTGAGCATCTGAGATGTTTGGGAGGCAGCCCTCTGCCGGGATAGATATTTGCTCTTTTGGGGGGAAGGGGTGGAGAAGTTCGCACTGAACCTGTCTGCCAGGATATTGGCGATGTCTGTGGGTTCAGTGTATTTTTGTCGTTTAGAATCAACTCTGAACAAGTCTGGGAGTTGCATCCCAAGTTTCTAACATAACTGAAAAAAGCCTTATGATTGTCTTTGGTGTCCTGTGCAATTTTTCTCTCGAAGCTGGCCTTGGAGGATTTTATGAGGGATTGTAATTTTTGCTAGTACTGATCAGAGATGCCTTCCCTATTAGGATTTTGCTCTATCATGTAGTAGCTTCCTCCTTCTGTTGTACAGTTTATTTATGGCAGGGGTCCACCAGACTGGACGCCTGCCTTTGGATGATTGGGTCTTGGTTTTGTTTGGGATAGCATGATCCATGCATTCCTGGAGATGTTTGTAGAATGCATTTATATAGGATTCTGCAGTTTGGGCTGTAGTTTCCACTGGCCCTGTGGCCTTGAAGGATTCCACTTCGGTTTTGAGAAGTGAGAAGTTCGCTTTGAGAAGTTTTTCACTGTGGTTTTCTGGGCTGGGGTGGAGTCGGGATGTGGACATCCAGTGAAATTAATTTGTGGTCTGATCTTACCAATGAGGGATATACTTCTGGTGTGGAGCATAGAGTCCCCATGTTGGTAATGATCAGGTCTAGTATGTTGTCCCCTCTTGTGGGAGTGGTGACTAGCTGTTCCATAGCATTTGAGTTTATAATTTCCAGGAATCTCTGGGCCAAGGTGCTGGGGCTTGAGTAGTGCTTCCAGTCAATGTTTGGGTAGTTGAAGTCGCCCAATATAATGGTGTTCGGAGAGATCTTCATGTTCTCCAATGTTTTCAGGAAAGCCGAATGGGATTCCTGACTTTGAGAGGGTGGTCTGTAGGATGCTATAAACTGAAAAGCAGTCTTGCCCACTGTTAGTTGCACATGGATGGTCTCCGATACTTCGTGCAATGCCACTAACCTGGAGGTGTGGATATCCTTGATAAATATGGAAACTCCCCCTCCTTTTGTGGTTCGGTCCGGGTTTTGGGGCCGAAAAGCATGATATGAGGTATAGCCTGGTAGTGCTGGGGTGCTCTCTGGAGCCTTGAACCAGGTTTCTGTCACTGCACAGATATCGATGTTCTCCATACTGAGGAGAGCTTCGAGTGCGTGCATCTTGAGGTTAAGACTTCTGGCGTTTAGCAGCATTACCCTTAGTTTCTTGTTCCTTGTGCTCTCTATGGGGTGGGTTTGACTTTTGAGCCTTGCCTAAAAAGGCACTATGGGGCGGCAAGAGCCTTTGCCAATATCCGAAAGCCCAGTGGTGACAGGTGCAAGCCGTCCCTAGCGAAAAACGTGGCTTGTCGAGCATGTCATCCCAGGCTGACAGACACTGGATCCCCTTTGAATGACACCAAAATTTTAGCCAATTGTTAAAATTGATCATTTTGTCTTTGTACTGTGGCATCATTCTAGGTGAGGGTAAGATGCTGCTCAAGGTCAGGGTCATACCAGCCTGGGCTACATGATCAGAGAGCTCCTCTATGTCCCTTTTCATGTAGTCCAGGGAGGTACGTCTCAGGTCATTCACACCAGCATGTACAATGACTGAGTCATATTTGTATTTGCTTTGGAGTGACCTGAGTGCTTGTGTTATGTGGCGGATCCTAGCGCCCGACAGGCAGCTCACTGTGACCTTCTCTTTATTCAGCCTGGTGAGTGGGACGTCAGTGTGTCTGACAATAGAGTCACCTATAACAAGAGTATCAGGTGTGTTATTCAGCCTTAAGGGCTGTGGCTGCTTGGCACACTGACTTTGTGGGTTATGTGTTGTGTGTGTTTTGTTTTGAGGTAGCGTTTGCTTGGATGTCTGCTTTGGAGGTCTCTGTTGCTTAGGTAGATTTTTATTTAGAGCCTCCGAGTATGTTTTTGTGTATTTATGTGTTTGGTTCGCTGATGTGGTGGGACTATGTGATACTGGAATTGTGTTGTGTGAGGTTACCTTCTCCTCCTGACTGGTTACATCAGTTTTGAGATGAGAGAGCTCAGCCTCCAGTTTGGCTAAATAGTTGCATCTCTCACATATATTTGAACCTGTTTGGAAGAGGAGAGGGTTGTCCGTGTACATGAGACAGTTGTAACATTGCCTCAAAACTCCCAGATTCACCAGCTGGACTGGAGAGGAAACCATTGACTGACCTTTGGACATGCTAGAGTAATAGGGAAACTGAATTTAAGACGGACCAATAGAGGACAGGGTAATCGTAGAGATTATAAGAGTAAGTAGTGCTTATGGTTTAATAGTGCTAACTTGTAGGATTACTTAATTGGACCAGTGAAGGGCCTTAGAATGAGAATATGGTGTTTAAATTGAGAGATAGAGCAGTTCTAAGGGAAAAAGTGAAGAGCAGACTTTGTGGAGCCAGGAATAGTTTAAACCCAATTAGGCATTGCTGCCCACTGTTGCGCTATGCACAAAAACGTGCAAAACCGCGCAAAAGAGGGTTTTAAGAGAGGAAGATGAAGGAGTTTTGGAATTGACCCAGAATGGCCAATAAAACTACAGTTTCAAGTCAGTAACCACTCCCACGGGGGCAGAAAGGCTGCTCAATGTTTTTCACTGCCACTGATCAACAGAGAGACTTTCCTTTAGCCCAAGCAAAAAATGGCCTCACAGAAACTTACAAACAGTTCAAGAACAGCAAGCCTGTAAATGAACTTTTTTAAATCTCAGAAAAGTGGGAAAAAAGCAAGATTTTTTTTTGTTTTTTTGTTTTTTCAGAGATAGCAGAGGTTAACAAGTATCAGCAAGTTATAACAGTGCAGTAAATGACCCCACACAAGAGTGCTAGGCCAAAGACAGATAAAATGCAAGTTTTGAGAAAAAAACGATTTTAAAAATAAGTGCAAACAGGAAATTCAGTAAACAGCTCTAGGTTGTGCTCTAAATACAGTTACTAATGCAGAAATCAAATTTAACAAGCCAGAAAATGCTCAAAATAGGCGGCTATGCAGAAAAACTTAGCAAATAAACAGAGGAAAAATACTTAAAGTCTCAAAAGTGGCTCCCTTCTTCTCTCAGCGTTTTCTCCTCTTGGTGGGTGCTTCCCCAACAGCCAACAAGCCTGAAAAGACACCAAAACCACGAGGCAACCAGGTTTTAAGAGAGGAAGATGAAGGAGTTTTGGAATTGACCCAGAATGGCCAATAAAACTACAGTTTCAAGTCAGTAACCACTCCCACGGGGGCAGAAAGGCTGCTCAATGTTTTTCACTGCCACTGATCAACAGAGAGACTTTCCTTTAGCCCAAGAAAAAAATGGCCTCACAGAAACTTACAAACAGTTCAAGAATGCAAGCCTGTAAATGAACTTTTTTAAATCTCAGAAAAGTGGGAAAAAAGCAAGATTTTTTTTTTTTGTTTTTTCAGAGATAGCAGAGGTTACCAGTATCAGCAAGTTATAACAGTGCAGTAAATGACCCCACACAAGAGTGCTAGGCCAAAGACAGATAAAATGCAAGTTTTGAGAAAAAAACGATTTTAAAAATAAGTGCAAACAGGAAATTCAGTAAACAGCTCTAGGTTGTGCTCTAAATACAGTTACTAATGCAGAAATCAAATTTAACAGGCCAGAAAATGCTCAAAATAGGCGGCTATGCAGAAAAACTTAGCAAATAAACAGAGGAAAAATACTTAAAGTCTCAAAAGTGGCTCCCTTCTTCTCTCAGCGTTTTCTCCTCTTGGTGGGTGCTTCCCCAACAGCCAACAAGCCTGAAAAGATGCCAAAACCACGAGGCAACCAGGTTTTAAGAGAGGAAGATGAAGGAGTTTTGGAATTGACCCAGAATGGCCAATAAAACTACAGTTTCAAGTCAGTAACCACACCCACGGGGGCAGAAAGGCTGCTCAATGTTTTCACTGCCACTGATCAACAGCGAGACTTTCCTTTAGCCCAAGCAAAAATGGCCTCACAGAAACTTACAAACAGTTCAAGAACAGCAAGCCTGTAAATGAACTTTTTAAATCTCAGAAAAGTGGGAAAAAGCAAGATTTTTTTTGTTTTTGTTTTTCAGAGATAGCAGAGGTTAACAAGTATCAGCAAGTTATAACAGTGCAGTAAATGACCCCACACAAGAGTGCTAGGCCAAAGACAGATAAAATGCAAGTTTTGAGAAAAAAACGATTTTAAAAATAAGTGCAAACAGGAAATTCAGTAAACAGCTCTAGGTTGTGCTCTAAATACAGTTACTAATGCAGAAATCAAATTTAACAAGCCAGAAAATGCTCAAAATAGGCGGCTATGCAGAAAAACTTAGCAAATAAACAGAGGAAAAATACTTAAAGTCTCAAAAGTGGCTCCCTTCTTCTCTCATCGTAAAAAATAATATAGTCCTTAAAAAAAATAAACAAGTAAAACACAACAATTTTACAGTGACCCCATTGTCTAAGCTCAATAATGCCTTCCAGGGGGTGTGTTAATGTGTAATTAATGCCCTTCCAGGGGTGCAGAGGCCCTCTGCCTGTGGCGTTGGGCCTCACAGCACCTCTGGGTGGGCATTAATTACACATTAACACACACCCTGTCGTGCATTATTGCTTACTTAAAACCTATTGGTATGTGTATAAATAAGGAGAAAAGTAAAAGTATGGGAACAATGGAGAAAATAGAATGTATTCAGTTTAATAATGAAATAATAGCGATATTAGATGTACAATTTGGGATTAATCGGTATAGGATACAACAATGGGATAATGTGGTATGAAAATAAGGAATAGTTGTATGTTTTGGAGGACATATAAGTTAATTTATTAGAAAAAAACATATTTAATTAACTCTGTCTTATTAGGAAAATTGCATATTTAGCGAGTGTTATTTACTATGCCTGCAAAGTATAAAAAAGATGTCATGTCAGCTGTAATCTCTTTTATATGGGGGTCAAGATTAAACCCAGAGAAAAGAGGGGTATTATATGTCAAGGAAAAAGAAGGAAGATTAGGATTAGTTAATCCAATTGTACATGCTGCATCATTAAATTTATTCAAGGTACTGAAATTGTTAAAAGAAAGTAATAAATATGTAATAAGTGTAATAATGAGAGGAAAAGTACCAGGGAATATGGGAAAGTATAAGTACGTTGAAAAGATGGAAAGGATATAGTAATGAAAAAATGAAAGTGTATCAAGATAAGAGCTTATTATGGAAGATAAATGTTAATAGGATTGAAAAAAAGCAGGAATGAATGGTCTACAAATACAATGAATAAATATTATATATATCCAATGAAACAATAACAGAATGAAAAAAGGAAAGCCATAAGACTGAGATTTGGATATTGTAAGAAACATTATGAATGTAGAGATTTTTTATGGAAGTTATCAATAAAAATCTACCAGTAAAAGCTAATATGCCATATAAAAGAATTTGCAAAAGAGTGTGTAACTATTGTGGTGAAATTGAAATGGCAGAGCATGTTTTCTTAGATTCTACAAGAGTACAGGAACTGTGGGGCAAATTACGTGAAAATAAGTTTGTGGAAGGGATTAAAGGAATAAAAGATATAAACATGGATATGATAGAATATGGGTACTATGGTAATAAAGTGCAAAAAGATTTTAAGAAAAGAGATAAAAAATGCAAGCAGATGAATTGGACACTGTAAAATGGCCGTATGAGTGAGTGTGTATACAAGTGAGTGGTACGGATGAACTACTTTGTCAGTGCTAGTCACCTGGTGGTATAAACCTTGGCTCAAGATGATTGTCATTGTTGAAGTGACACCACAACCCCATGTGAAAAAAGAATGGGAAAAGGGGTTGAGGATGGATGGATGAATGATAAAAATGTTCTATATTATATGGACTATTTGGAATGAAAGAATAAATGAGATTAAATTTAATGGCAAATTGGTATTGTTGGAAATATTAAAGAAGATATGATTTTGGTTATGGAAGAAAGGCTGGGGAAAACAATGAATGTTAAAAAACAAAAGAGTAATTGGAAGGTATCAAAAATGTAATCAGATAGCAAAGTGTATGGGTTAAAATATATAACTGTAAATAATGTATAATATGCAAATATTATAAATGTTAATATGATTTGATGTTTAGTAATAAAGAACCCCCTATTCTTTTTGTTAAGTTCAGTGGGGTCTTTTTTACCCACCTGAGTTATTTCAAGCAGATGAGTCCTTGATTTAATACCTCATCTATGTAACAGACTTAAGAGTGTAGCACCCCTTAAGCTGCACAGCAGTGTCAGCAATAGAAAGGTAATCCAATTACCTGGAAAGGGAGTAGAACCTACAACATCTGCATCAGTGGCAAGTGTGATACCTGTTGAGCTACTGTGTCTGCAATATGTATAATATTTTATATTGTGTAGTTTGTTTTCTATCACTAAAACCAAAGTAGATGGGGGATTCACACCACCCAGTGTGGGGGGTTGTGCCCCCCACACACCCCTAACTATATATTCTAACTCCAAGAATGCACTACAGTGAGGAAAAGGACATATACCTTTTACTTGCCTTTTTCTAATTGTTGTGGAAATGAACTGTCAGGCAAACAAACTATCTGGCAAATGAACTGTCACCCAAATGAAGGTGACAAGTATATATATTTATATATATATATATATATATATATATATATATATATATATATATATATATAAACTCTGTCATTCATCCATTTAATGTGGCACCATTGTTATTTTCAAAATTGCTGCTATTTTTGCCAGAATTTGAACTTTTATTTGTTTATGCACATATGTATTTATTTTTCCACTTCATTATTCAATTTCTTTATTATCAGGAACTTCCAAAAGTAGAAATAGAAATTCTGTCAATTTAGGTTATATTTCTTTTTTTTTTAGTTATTATTATTATTATTATTGCTATAACTCGGCTTGTCCAAAAAGGGAGTAATTATTAGCATTTACACTTGCTAGTATTGGACTATTATATAAATGATTCATGCCATATGACTTGAACGATTAAAACACTGAATTTCACTTCAGTGAGACAAAATCATTGAACATCTTAATCATCGAATGCCATCATAAGCAAATCTCAGCACATTGAATAGCAATAATTGGCCAATAGCTGCAATGTTAGCATCTTGCTTGTTACTTTTTGTATGTGTAACATGATGGGAGTAAATATGTATACACTTTCCAACTTACACACAGCTATAAAACTTTGTTCTCAATGAGACTCGAGTGATGACATTAGGACATGGAGTCATTCTCTTCTGACTACATATACACACACATGCACATACACTTACACATACTGGTAAACACACACAAGTTGACTGCTGTGCAATTTGAACCCCTGTCTAACTAGTTAGTCCAGCTTCAGAACACAGTACTTAACATTCACAGCATCACAGAAGTCTGATTATTTCATTGTCATAGTGGTCTTTATAGAGGATGACATCATCATAGTATTTCAGGTAACATTTTCTTATGAGCTGTGTGTACAAAGGCTAGACATCTTCAGATCTGCTTTTGTGCTTCAAATATGCAAAAATACTTTAAAAGTCATCTTGTTAATCTATGTGAAATAAGTTGTCATGAATGCATGTTGCAGAATCGAGATATACATGTACCTGTTTCTCAGTATGACTCTCACATGCAAAAACACTTTGACATCATTCACACAAATCCATTACTCAGCGATGCTCTATGCAAACACAAATGCAATTATATATTAATGTATATATCCATTGATGTAACACAGTCAGTCACACACATATAAACACGCACGTTCACACGCACCCACAAACACATGCACCCACAAACACATGCACCCACGTGCACACACACACACACACACACACACACACACACACACACACACACACGCGCACACACACTTTGGAAACAGCAGGAATGCAAGTGTTGATGTAACTGTGTCCATATTGTGGTGAATTGATGTCCACGGTAATAGATTTTTCAGACAATATCAATGTATTTTGATCAGTGATGACCAATGACTAGTATAAGTATAAAGACATGACAAATGCAGCAATGCAGTTGTACTCTTTATTTTTGTATTGTAGTTGACATTAGACCTATTAATGAGATATAATTTGCAGGTGCAATGCTGCAAGGCACACATGAGTCTGAATGAATAACAAGTCCATTTCCATCTGTTGTGCTTAAGAATGCTTTTAGATGGTGGATAACTGGAAAATAACCATAGTAATACATGCCAGACACTGGTTTACATAGAGCATCACCGAGAAACTGATTTGTGTGAATGCTGGCAAAGTCTTTTTGCATGAGAGAGTCATATTTTATGACTGTTACTGGAACTTGAGAAATAGTTATGAATATATGCTATGAGAGAAATAGCTGACAGAATCTATGTTGTTCATGCGGTTGTTTATGTTAGAAATGTTGTGTCATAACTTTTATGACATGATGCACTGTTGCTATTGCCTTCTCCATTTGTGTGGAGTTAAGCAATAACCAAACAGGGTTCTCTGCTTAAATGGAAAAAACAGTAATATTTCATTTGGTTTGCTTCCCTTCCTTCAAGCAAATAGGCTAAGTGACGACACATGGCCATTAGCACTCTGGACGGTACTGACTGTAAAAAGTATACCTGCTGCCTAGCTTTCCCTGTGGCAGCAGGTATATGAGCAGTAAGCGGATGGTCAGAGCACAGATAACTTGTTGTGTCTTTCGGCTTATCCCGGTTAGGGGTCGCCACAGCGGAACTCCGGTCTGCTAATGTTTGGTAGTGGATTTTTACGTGCCGAGTTACCAGCCCTGACGCACAACCTTCAATGAAGGCACGCTCATTCACGCATGACTTCACACAGAAGACGCTCTAGCTGAGAATCGAACGGGACAACGTCTTGCTGTGTGGTGACAATGCTACTGCAGCACCACTACCGCAGGGTTCAAATTCAACTCATTCAGTTTTTTTACAGATGGTGTCTGGCTACCATTACCTAAGTAAATGTGATAATTACTGCAAATGTGACAAATGGTGACTTCAGTAATGTATGTGTCTTCCATAATTTTTATCATTAATACCTACCTCTATACAGTTGTACAGCTATTAGCTGTCTTGCAAGCCTCACTACAAATCACAATTTAATTGTGTGTACAACTTTCTAAAAATGAAAAGAGGTGGTACATGTTTTAAAATGATTATTTCAGATTCAACAGATATGCTGACTATTTGTGCCTGGCCATATCTCCTGAAAAGTGTGTGCAGTATGCTTTGTCACAGTAAGGACAATTTGCACATCACATTTGATGGGGATTTCATCCATCATCACCTGAACATGTCACAAACAGAATCCTTCAAATGATTTTAAAATGTTTCACAATACATCTGCAGACACCATCCATATATTAGATGCTCACATGTACAGAGGAGTTGGACAGATCAGATAGATACAAGGAGAGATGAACATACACCTAGCAGTGTTTTTTTTTTCTTGAATGGCACATTAATGGTCATATTTTTGGTTTTTTGTCATTAACATAATGTACTGTGTAGCATGAGGTGAATGACACAGGGTTTCAGAAGGCTTTGGAAAGGGACAACAGATTTATGATAAGCAAAACAAGGTTAGCTTAATATGCCATAGCAGTGGGGATAGATGTCACATCAGATACTCATTTTGTTTGGCAGTAATCAATATATCTCGATGAAAAATCATAACTTTTGAAAATGTAAATATCTGGGTGACTAAAATATAAAATACACATATACCAGCACACTAGGAAATAAGGAGAGATGCATCTGGAATCAAACCCTTGAAGATATTGTCAAAATAATCTTCAGCACATTGATTTATGTCAACACTCAACAGAGCAATTTGCATTTTGTTACATTCAGCAGTTTAAATAACTGTTAGAGTAAATGTTTCAAAGTACTGTCTTTACTCTGGTAAAACTCTGTGTTCCTCTAGCACAGGGATTTAAGCAACATTATGCAGAGATAACTAGACTAGTGTGGCCAATGGCAAACACTTACCAAGTTTTGCCACAGAACCTGAAGAGCCATTCACCATTACTTGGCATTGTTGCGTGATGCCAAACTCTGAGCAAATGCAGAGAACAAAAAGTGAAGGCTTTATTTGGAGCCATTTCTGACCATGTGTGTGTGTTGTGTGATTTGCTTTTTTGACCAGATTAAAGGTGTGAAAATGGGATAGATAGGAAAGTGGTGAAGTGGGGGACAAGTGGGGTGAGAAAAACGGGGAAGAAATAAAGGCATTTGAAGGAGGGAATTAGGAAAGACCCACAGCTATCCACTTTGTTAACACTGTAATGTGAACATGTATAGGAAATTGGATGAATGTGGACTGTCACCACAACATAGATGGGTAACAACAATGCAATCATGTTGCATAGCCAATTGTACCAAATCAAGTATGTCAAAAAGACACATATGCAATGTGGAAAGCTATGTATGGGACAAATATTTCTGTGGGATTGGTGCCCATTTGGGGGGGGGGGGGATTCTGGGGAGATTTCAACAAGAGAGGACTATTGGCAAAGGGATGTAGAAATGTCAGGGTCAGGTAGGTAGGGCAGGTCAGGAAGCAGCTGCAGAGAAACAGGACAAACAAGACAGACACAGGGATGGTGATGGACACACAAGGTTGGGGACACCATGATTGTGGATAGGTAGGGGGACATCAGAGGCACATGCAAATCTAGTTATCACCCTCAGAACTGTCATCACTGTGTCTGTCCTTGACTCCCTGTGGGATTTCTTGACATGGGGGGTCTTTTCTGTGTTCTAAGGAGAAACTCCTCCAACTGGCTGACATGTGCACCAATGCTAGTTTCTAATTCCTCATGCAACATCCCTGGCAGTTCCTGGAGGGTGATATAATCCCCACATCCACCAATACTCCAGAAGGGTAGCAACGCACCAGCTACCAGGGCAATGCTACCTGATAGTGATGGGGCAAGTAGTGCAGGGGCTGTGGAGGCAGTTCTGCCGGGTTGTGCCCAGATGTGCTGGGTGTTGGTGTGGCAGCCAGTTGAGGGTTGGCAGTCTGGGCCAAAGATTGGATTACTTCCCTGTGCTGAAATTCCTTTTGTTTGTTGGCAGAAAAGTGTGACATCAGAACGGTGTGCTCACATGCATAAAAAATTTAAAATAGACAGATAAAGTTTGGGGTGAGACAAAAAAAAAAAGAAAACAGATGATTAGAACTATTATATGTCTCATAAATTATTTATTATAATTAATTACACTTTTATTGTTATATTAGCTATACAACTTTCCAAATCCGATATAGGACTATGAATTTTAACTAGTAATCTCTGCAATATGCAGATAGTGTATATATTATTTTTAAAATAATAAGGACTATTTAACACATGGCATTAAAGACAATTTTGCTGGAATTAAAATTAAATAATGCTATTTCTGTAATTTGACTGTATTTGTTACTTGTGGGAATTGAACCCACCAAATGAATATAGTATTATACTTACCTAATACAATTACCTAGAGCTACAGAAGAAAGCATGCATGCTTGCTTTTACAGTTATGATCTGCATGCTTAAGTTGCTGGTAATGTATGGAAGACCAATAATTGTAATACAATCGTGTTCATTTTTGCTGCATACATACCCCTTGCCACTCTGCTTCATAGGTGTTTAGTAGGCAAATGAGTCAACGGCCTTTTTAAGCCTAGCCATGCATCCCTTTAAGTACTAGGGTAGCTGCTCTTGCAGGCCATTTTAAACCTAGCATATTTCCCTTGAACGGTGAGAAACAAACCTTGTACTTTGTGTCTGGGAGGTAGACATCTTAACCATTATGTCGATACCAAAGGCTTTGGTGTCAAAAATCTGGTTCTGACAATGTAGGAAGACATGCTAATTATACATGCCAGAAAAGAAATAAATGTATGAAAAGAAAAATTGCACAAAATGAAAGAATGCAGTGAAACGTCAACCATAAGTAAGCATTGAGTCTTTCTAATCTTTCAACATGCAACTGTTTACCTAAATGTCCTGAGCAGCTGAAAACTAAAGGATAAAAAGAGACATGAAAGCAGTATGGCTATATCTACAGCTTTCCATGTCAGTTAAAGTCCATTTATTTATTTATTTATTCACATTTGTTGACCGGGAAAGTCCACTGGGTCAAAATCACATTTTCAGTGGAGGCCCGGGGATAAACGCTCCAATTACAGATACAAATTTTTACAAGATAATATTTACAAAGATAAACAGTATGCAAAAAATGTTATACAATTTCCTACAGATTTGTAGTACACAGAGTACAAAGTTTTATACAGTATGGATAGGTGGTAGTAGTGCACATACAGTAATTTTAATTGCATTCGTTGCATGGAGGGGAAAAAGACAGTAGATACATTCATAATAAACTCTAATTTATGCATTTTAATACATGGGAAGTTTAGGATTTAGCCTAATAATGATTATAGAGGGAAGACAGTGAGACTTATCTGATGGAGAAAGTCAAAGGAGTTCAGGGGATTTACAAATTATTACTTGAAATCGAAAAGAGTAATACTAGTAAGCAAAGTCTTAGAAATTGTTTATGGTGGTCTATAGTTTTGGGCAGAAGGGCAGATTTGGTTTGTTAATAAAGTGGCTTTTTAGGGTAAATTTGAAGGTTTTTATGGGCTCAAGTTGTGTAATGGGAGGGTAGGGCATTCCATAATTTTGCTATGGAGATGGAGTACAAACTTTGTCTAGCTCTCTTATTGGGTATGGATACTCTTAGAAACTGTTTATTAGTAGACCGTAGATTCTGGGGGGGAGATGTATGACTATAGGATAGAATGAAGTGAAGGGCAGTTTTCTAGGTTGCATATTAGTTTATGAGCAAGAATAAGTTGGGTGTAATAGAGGTAGTGGGGGAATTCAAATCATCTCAATACCTTAATGGCCTGGCAGTGGTGTGTGACCTTTGGAAGACCTGAGGCAAATTTTGCAATTTTGTAATAGCACGATTATCGTTTGTTAATTAGACATGCGTGAAGGGATGGGAGTAGGAGGGTATTTGCCAGTTTTACTTTTGTGGGTTTGTCCATGTAGAGTTTATGTCTGTAGAGTTTGCCTAGTTTAAAATGTTCTTTTTTTATTGCATTATGTTCGAAGGATACTTTGTCATCTATAGTAATGCCTAGTAATGTTGCTGTTTTCACTACTTCAATTTCATTTTTGTTCTGGGAGTAAATTTTTAAATCCCATGGAGGTGGTTTAGATGAAAATAGTAGTAGTTTAGATTTTTTGGGATTTAATAGTAGTTGTTCTTCATTTAGTCAAGTTTCTCTGGTTAAGAAGGCATTTTGTGTTATTTTTAAGAGATCTGGGAAGTTGCTAGAAGAGGGTATGATAGTAGAATCATCAGCATATTGGATGAGTGAGCTTTGTAGGGAGATATTGTGCTTTATCTGTATACTCACACAACCGTGGGATGTCAGCAGTTCTAAACTAATCCAGCCATTGGTTGACTTGTGCCTGCTTGTGCCATTTCAGGTCATTATAATGATGCCTGCATTGTTCCCCAGTGTATGGTCTGCCAATTGCACTGGAGGCAGCCTTGGCTAGACTGTTCCAAGCATAAGACTTATACTGAGACCAAGTATAGTCTCCCTGCAGCAGCCTATGGCTGTAGCACTTTATGAGGAGTACAATGAATATTTTTGACTCCTTCAAAACCCACTTTTGAGCCCTGAATTGGACACCATCTATCCCAGTGTCTGCACAGGTCCTCCAGAAATGGTGACAAGTGTTTTGTAGCCAATTTGTGATATCACGTTTTATGGCGCATGTGCAAACCCACACAACCATCCCAACAGCAAAAGTGCGAAACAGAGAGGAAGGCAGTTTATGAAATAATAAGACTTGCCAAAAGACTTGGCTTTTAATACCTGAATTTGGGGGGATAAATTGTGTGATATTACACACATTTTCTGTGTCCTTACACACTGAAAAAAGTAATTTGTACAATGTAGGATTCAAACCTATGTGAAAAAGAGGATACCTATATTTCCACATAGGTGCTTTTTCCTCATTGCCACAGAAACGTTTGACAAACATGGCCATTACTAATATAACACCTTAAAAAGTGAATGGTGCTATACGTAATTAACCATGTATGTATGTGTCTGAGATGACAAGGTCTTGGTCTGTGCATTTTCAGGTGTGATGCAGGAGTAATGTGTGACAATATACTGGAAATGTATATATTTGTTTTACTTGAGATTTTTGAGCTCTAGTTCAGACCACATAATACATTGTGTTTACAGCTATATGTGTGTTATGGGAGGTGTGTAGATGATGGTCACTAAATTATGACATCCAGTCCAGGTCAGAAAATACATTTTTAAATAGAGAACCATCCTTGTCATTCTACACCAGTTACACATATAATACATATTATACCATGTGTATCCTCAATCAACCTACATAGTTATAGTTATGTATAATTACCTTTATATTATTTTTGTTATAAATTACACTGTGACACCATTAATATAAAGTGGCATGTGCTGGATTAGAACCAGGCCTCACATGTGTTCAAGCCATGAGCCTACGCCTGGTGCCACAGGGAAAGCTAGGCAGCAGGTGTATTGTTTTCAGTCAGTACTGTCCAGAGTGCTGATGGCCACACAACACTGTTTAGACTGTTTGCATGAAGGAAGCAAGTAATAATTTTGCTTTTTTGCAATTAACGATATTTTTTCAGCAGTGAATCCTGTTTGCACAGAGGTGAGCAAATGACACAGGCAAAGCAAAGGTGAATATAGATTATGTCTGTTAATACTCATTATGATCATTGCTCAGTACAAACTACCTTGGAATTCAAACCATGGTCTACCTATCTTATCTATTGTGTACCTTCAATGTCTTTATACCTTGTGCTACACACATATTTGGCTCACTGGTGTAATTCTACTGTCATCATCATCCAAGGTGATGATCGCCACTCAATGCCGCTAAGCATGATTGCACTTCCTAAGGCAACTGACTTTAATTTTTATGCATTTGACCAAGTTTATGCTAAGCCATGCATGTTAAAAAGAGAAAAAAATGAAACGCATTAATGAGACAGCTCTGGATTTGAACTGTTACAGTAAAAATTACAAAATACAGTGGGAGTCTTTGCCAGAGACAAAACTTTGCAACAGCAATCAAATCAAGTGCATACAAGCAATTCACATTTCCTCTACAGTATTAACAGGACATTCACTTGTACATTCTCAGTTGGTTGTACATGTGTGGCTTACATATTTACTGCAATATGAGTGATCAAACATATAATTTATGAATATGTTTATTTATTTATTTATTTATTCAGTTTGGTAACCGGGGAGGTCCACTGGGCTGGGGAGCCCATTTTCAGTGGAGGCCCGGGGAGAAAAGCTCCACAGAAGGTTTATTAGATACATTTTTCAATCAAAGTGAACATACATAGTATAAAAAATACATATACAAAAACAATATGGTTCAATCTGCAATCTAGTAACAATCAATGGAATGACAGTTTAGTTAAAGAGAAAAGCGTACATAATGTAATAGCTGGTGGAGATAATTTGTTATGAGAAACAAATTAATAGCTAAGAGTGGGGTTAGGAGAGGAGAGGTTAGGAAGGGAGGGGTTAGCCAGGGGTAAAGAGAGTGGAGGGTTTGAGAGGCAAAGGTGGAAGAGTGCAGTTGCATTTCCTGTTACGGAAGAAGTAGGAATGGAGTTGAGATTTGAAGCTATTGAGGTTATTGCAGGTCCGTAGGGTGGAGGGCAAAGAGTTCCATTTTTTTTCTAGGGTACAGAATATGAGAAGCTGGCCAGCTGGGTGCTTGGGTTTATAAATGGTAAGTAGGTTTTGGTGAGAGGATCTAAGAGGTCTAGGAGGGGAATATGGTTTAGTATGTTGGATAGTGTGGGGCAGTTTGAGGGTTGGAATACTAATTTGTGGACTGTGGTTAATTGGTGAAAGTCAAGTAGGTTGGGCAGTTCAAGCCAGTTAAGGGAGAGAAGGGAATTGCAATGGTGTGAGGAGGATTTGCACTAGTTGCAAATCGAGAAATTTTGTTGTAACATATCTCTAGTTTAGAGGTAAGTGTGGAGGATAAGTTAGAGAACAGGGGAGAGCCATACAAGAGAGAGGGAAGAAGATAGGTAGTGGCAAGAGTTAACCTAGAGGAAGGAGAGAGGGAGAGGTTATTTCTGTAAAGTAGGCCAAGTTTTATGTGTGTATTTTTGATATTCTGCTGAATGTGAGAGTTAAATTTTAGCTGATTGTCTATAGTGACCCCGCGGAGTTTGGCAGAGTGTACAATTTCTATTTGTGAGTTATTATGGCTGGTGATGTAAAGGGAGTTTTCATCTACAGGGGAAGATTTGGAAGGGGAGAATAGAAGGATCTTGGTTTTATTAGCGTTAAGAGAGAGATGGTTTTGGAGCATCCAGTCTTCAGTGGTAGAGAAGGCATTTTGAGTTGGAGATTGGAGTTCAGCTAGGTTGGAGGCACTGCAAATCAAAGTGGAATTGTCAGCATATTGGACAATTTTGGAGTTGGGAATGGCTTTATGGAAGTCATTAATAAAGATGTTGAATAGTAGAGGACCAATTATGGAACCTTAGGGTACTCCAGTGGGAGTAGGGAGGAAAGAGGATGTGGCTTGGCCCCATTTTACAGATTGGGACCTGTTAGCAAGATAGCTGGATAACCAAGAAAGAGTTTCTTGGGAAAGGTTAAGGTTATAGAGATGGTTTAGGAGGTGGGTATGGGAGATGGTATCAAAGGCTTTAGAAAGGTCCAGCAGGACGGAAGATACTAAATGTCCAGAGTCGCGGGCTGAATTGACGATATGTAAGAAGGAGAGAAGGGCGGAGTTAGTACTGTGTCCTGGGCGGAAGCCATGTTGGGTGGGGGAAAGTAATTGATATTTGGTAAGGAATGGTATGAGCTGTAAATGGATGCATTTTTCAAGAATTCTGGAGATAGGGGAGAGGATGGCTATGGGCTGAAAATTAGATACATTGTTATTTTTGCCTCCCTTGTGGAGAGGCAAAATATAAGCAGTTCGCCAAAGTTTGGGAACGTAAGACTCGAGTATAGATCTATTGATCAGGATGCTGATAGGCAGAGCAATAGCATCTGAGGCTATTTTTAGGAAGGAGGAAGGAATGCCATCAGGGGCATTAGAGCAAGGCTATAGTTTATAGAGGAGTTTTTTTATTAGGTTGGTAGAGACAGGTTTAAGTTCAAAATTAGGGTAGGGAAGGGAGAGAGGGGAGGATTGGGCAGGGAGGGGAGAGGGATTATTGTTGGTGAAGGTCTTAGTGAGCTCAGCTATTGAAGAGGTAAAGAAGGAGTTGAATAGTGTGGCAATTTCTGAGTCGGATTTGCTAGTGTCAGGAGAGGAATTGTTTTTTGTTCCAGGCCTCAAGAGGGAATTAATAGAGTTCCAGAATTGCTTAGGATTTTTAGCAATATTTTCTTGTAGTTTTAGGTAGTATGATTTTTTATCCCTAATGACATGTTTTTTGGCTAGGTTTCTCAACTGTTTATATTGTAATAAAGTCTCAGGTTGATTGTTACGGAGGTAAGTTTTCCAGGTTTTATCTCTTTGTAGCATGGTGTTTTTTGTATCTTTGGTGAGCCAGTGAGAGGTTTTAGTTTTGACTCATTTATTTCTTATTGGTGATAGGGAGTTAAGGATTGTTAGGAATGTTGAGTTAAAGTAGTCAATGGCTGTATCTAGTGGTAGAATTTTTAGGGGGTTCCAGTTGGTTAGTTTGAGAGACTCAATGAAAGTAGTGGGGTTAAAGTTAGTAAGGTTGCAAGTAGAAATATATTTATGGAAGTGAGAGGAAGAGGGAGTAGCTTGAATGGTGAAGGCAGGGAGGTGGTCTCCTAGAGAGTCAGGAATGACTCCTGAAGTTATAGTTATGTTGGGATGAGTTACTAGGATCCAGTCAAGTATGGAGCCAGGGGGGTGAGTTTTGTTAGGTCTAGTAATGGAGGTGGTAAGTTGAGTAAAGGTGAATAGGTTAATTTTTAATGTAGGATCGGGGTTATTGATTTTTCCCCAGTCAATATTTACATCTCCTAGGATGAAGGTTTCTAGTTTGATGTTGGAGGAGGTCCAGGAGAGAATATCTTCTAGGGTGTTGGTGTTGTTGCCAGGTGATGATACAGATACTTTTATGGATGTTAAGTTTTAGTAGGCCGATGACAATTTCAGCACTTGAGAAGGAGGGGATATGGTTGGGATATGGAGTGA
This sequence comes from Protopterus annectens, assembly GCF_019279795.1. Classification (NCBI taxonomy): domain Eukaryota; kingdom Metazoa; phylum Chordata; order Ceratodontiformes; family Protopteridae; genus Protopterus; species Protopterus annectens. The sequence goes on along the minus strand of NC_056740.1, from coordinate 79,019,737 downwards.
TAGATAAGTAGTTGGAGTAGACTAAAGCTACATCACCACCTCTTTTAGTTGGGCGGTCAGATCAGAGAGAGTGAAATCCGGGCGGAAGGAATTCAGAATCATTTATATGAGGTTTTAGCCAGGTTTCAGAGATAGCTAATATATCTGGTTGGTTGTGATTGAGCCAGGAATGAAAGAGGGTAATTTTATTTAGTAGGCTTTGGGCATTGATTGTGAGGAATTTGAGGTTTTTATTAGGGGATTTATTGTTGGAGCTGTGAATATATGTTTGAGAAGAGTTGGGACCAGGATTAGGGTGGATGTCACCGGCTAGGTGAAGGAAAGAGGAAAGTGGAGGTAGTTTGTTGTGTTTGGATTTGGGTAAAGGAGTTAGGTAGACTTTTAGTTTGAGTTTAGTGTCATTAGTTGAGTTTAGGAATAATTTTATTTTTAGGAGAAGGATAGGCTGGGAGGGAACTAGTGAAGCTGCAATATTGTGATAGTGTGTTGTAAGGAAGTTGTGAGGTGGTGTAGGGTAAGAGAATAAGTGAAGATGAGTATACTAGGTTGCATGGTAAAGAGGTAGTAGAAGGAAGACTAATGTTATGGAGGTAAGGATTGAAGGAGGGGGGGCATTATTAGTTAGGGATTAAAGAGAGGTAGATGTGTGTAAGGTGATATTTGTTAGTTATGGGGTGTGGCTAAGATAGTCAGGTGTAGTGGAGGAAGGGGTGTGGGGAGAGGAGTAAGTGAATTGGTTGCTGGAGTGGGAGGGATTTAGCAGGAGGGGAAATAAATGTAGGATGACTGGGGGTGAGTGGGAATTGGGGGTAGGGTAGGGGAGCGGAGTGAGCCCGCAGGGCGAATGGAGTGGGTAGAGCCAAAGGATGGACAAGCACAGTGAGAGAAACAATCTGTAGCTATAAAGACTACAGCAGAGATGTAAGTGTTGCTAAGGAGAATTGAGAGTTTAAGAACTGGGAAGATATAGTAGTCAAGGGTAGGAGTATGTGAGGTGAGACAGAAGAGGATGGGAAAGGACACTATGAGAGTTAAAGTAAAGGGACTTATTACGTTCTTGGTCAAGGGATTAGAAGTATCAGAGTATAGTCCAATTTAGGGGTATAGTACCACCTAGTGGAAAATAAGATAAAAGGCAGCAGGGAATAATATATCCAGTATTAAATCTAGTAAGGGAAGATAGGAAGTAAAGTTTGCAGAAATGGGGTAGTGCAGAGGGTGCAGGTGGGCTGCGGTTGGCTGCTGTTTCAAGGGAGCAGTATATAATAGTGAGATAGTTAATAAAGAACAAAAAATATATTAAAGATAAATAGTCAAGTATAGTATTATTTGCCATATACACTGAGCCTTTCTTATTTAGGAGGAATGATGTTCTATAGGGCAGGTTGCGGGTAAGGTGACTTCACAGGATACCAGGAGATGGCTTTCTTTCAAGTAGTTGCTGAATATCTGTGTTCCCTTCCTAGTGTCTTATGCCTTTCCAGGGTGGGAGGAAATAGAGGAAGCTCACAGGTAGTAGATTGTAAAATAGAAAAAGGACAGGCTATCAGACAAAGTTTGGCAGATAAGGCTAAGAATAGAGGGAGGGGAGAGTGCCACAGAGAATATAAGATTGAGCTAGAAGGGGAGGGTGAGAGAGAGAGAGAGAAAAAAAAAAAGTAAAATCTAGGGAGAGAAGTACAATTACAAGTAGAGGTGGGGGAGAGAGGAAAGCAAAGAAGTATGGCCCTGTCCCTTTCCGAAGTGGAAAGGTACACCTAAATGTGAAATAGGGCACAGTAAAAGCACTGGGTCCACACTTTTGCTGTGAACTAGTAGTAGATAAGAATAGTTAGTAGTCAGTTAAAGCAGTGAGGTAGTATGAGATTCAGTGAGTACCAATGCACCTCTTTCTTCTCTATGTATTGTGTTTGTTCTTCCAATATCTCTGCTGTAATCTCAGACATGCAGTCTATAGTGCATTTTCTATCATTTCCTTTAAATGTGTGATAAAAATACATCACAGCAAAAAACAGTTTTCAGCAAAGGCTGGAGAGTTTTGATATTAGTGATCAAAAATTATAAATGTGTGGTGTTTTGCTTCATTGAAAAGCTTGCTGAAGTTAGTTCCACACTTTGGAAGTGCATATTCACTACAGTGAAGGTTGAATGAATTGCTGTTGTGTTTTCCTTTTCTTTCACATCAATCCTTCACAGTTGCAAGTCATTAGCAACTAACAATGATGTAGAACCTCCATTATGTTAATAAGTTAAAAGTTTGGTATTCAGCAGTTGTAATGAGTTCAAGCTTCAGTTGTATCTTCATAGTGCTCAGAGGGTTGAATTTACACTATAAAAAGGTAACCATATAGCTAGGGAACTTGAAGGTGAGGAGACTTGTGTATTTGGACAAAACAGAAGTTTGGTCTTATTTTGAAGATGATTTTTTGGGAAAAACGGCTTATAATTTGCTTAAGGTGTGATTGTATTATTCAAGTACATTCTAAATCTTGTAAAATGTTACAAATGTATTTATATATCCAGCAGAAAATTAAAACTTTTATCTATATGCACTTCTTATACTTCACTGTTGGCATAGGCATTTTTGACAGGCATTTACATTTCAGAGACAGAAAGGTTAAACTTTCAACACAAAAATTATTTTTAAAATTTGATTTTACAATATTCTATGTTATTGGAGATAAATGTAATGTATGTGTCACTGACACTGTTGTTATGCTTCTGGGGTGATCCAGGATAACCTTCTCAGGACTGGTGGGCAGAGAAAGAGAAGTGACTGCCATTTTTATATTGACTTTTCTGTTGTACATGTGTATACATCCTGATAATTATGTGGAACGCACAAGTGGTATTCTTTGGTTTGTACAAACCTTCATTTGTTTGTTGTTTTGGTGGTGAGGGAGCCACCTCCCATTCTATATGTCAAGAACAAACGTGTGTTTCAAGTGTTTTTCTGCTGGAAATGTGTAGGCATCCTGATATTTCTGTGGGAAATATATATATATATATATATATATATATATATATATATATATATATATATATATATATATATATATATATATATATATATATATCAATATCACATGTTATTCCTTGGTTTGTAAAAAACTTGATTTTTGTGTGAGGAGGGGATGTTGGACAACCACCTAAACTTCAATTTTACAAAATGAAAAGTGTATTTTCAGTGATTAATGTTGACAAAAGGGTACATAAGCAATATCTTAGTTATGTGATATTTATCTGCTTTATATTTCAGTGTTTTTTGTCAGATAGGATTATAACATCCAAGCCTACAAATACAGGGAAATGTCCTTTCAGTGGTGACACAGAAAATGAGATGACAATACAAGGCTCTGAGGTGCCATGGAGCCTTTTCGCTTGAGAAAGGGCATGGGGATATGGCTGCCAGAAAGGAACAGCAGAAATAATCATCAGGTGTGTCATCATGGCACTGATATGATTTCATGAGCCTGCGGGAGAGCAGCTGCAGTAGCCTGAGAACAGCTGGTGACAGGGGGTGGTCCTGCTACTGAGCCCCCATTGGCACCAAATGAGGAGTTTCTGTTCAGAGTCAGAGATACTGACAGCTCAGTGGAAACTGCACACTGTGTCCTTGATGTTGGTACTGATGTGGTTGGGAAGACACATGTGTCTCAGGAGCAGCTTCCAGGTAAGCTTACATATGGCAAATGTTACATTTGCTTGTATATCATTTAACTAATACTTCCTGTATTGCAGATGAGACTAGTCAAGTTTATGGACTTATAATTCCCAGGGTCAGTTGATGGTCTCCCCTTCCACTTTTACCTGCTGAGCCTTTCACAGGTGCTGCTACTCATAAGACATCTTAGATTGTCTTCCTCCACCCCTGTGTAGCATTTTATATAGGTATGACTATTAAAAGACTGCATAAAAATGCTCTATTTAAACATGCTCTGTCATGTTCTGGTTTAAAATGTTTTTTTTAATGTTGTATATCTAATTCTTTCACTCATTTTGTTATCACAGGAAAAAGAGTACATATTCCTTCTATACAACTGACAATTTAGTTTGACAATTTTTAGTCCTCTTAAATGACCCTACAATAAAAACATCTTGCTGAATCATAACAATATGAAAAAAAAATACTTCAGTGGAATATAATATGAGATTCTTAGTTTAATTACATCTACCTAATTTCACCATCTTTAATCTACTATCTTCACTATTCTACTGTTCACTGTTCAAGTTGAGATTTGTAACTAAATCTTCTCTTATCCCCAGAGCCTTTACCTTTTTCAGAATATAGGCAATAACATTAATAAACCTGAAACTAAATGCTTCAGGGTGTTAAAACCTTAATATTTAAACAATGTTTCAAATTAAAATATCTTAGTCCATTATGAAAATTATATAATTAGGAATATATATTATAGAAATATTCAATGATGAGTATGTCCATAATGTATAGAAATAGAATACTGTGTGATGAATTATTTACACCAATTATTGCTTTGCTTTAAATTAAAATATTATATGCCATTAAGAAAATAATACAATTTATAGTATAGATTATAAAAATATTCAGTGGTGAATTATACATTAGTTATTACTTCAGATATTATTCTGAAGTATAAACTAAGAAGCATGTTGATGAATTACTAATACTATGTGGAATTTCATTAAAATATAGTATAGCATTCTTGCCAAAAAAATCATAACATTAACACAAGTGTAACATAATGAATTTGTATCTTCCATTAAAATCATTCTGAGTCAAATGTATTATATGAGAAATAACCATTAATGGAATAAACAACTAACTGATTTATATAAAACATCACTATCTGCTAAAAAAATATCTACATTTATGTCCTCTAAATTCTTTTGTCATACTGTAATTTAAAACGATACTCCTGGACCACACAAAACAGCTTGCAACCATCACAATAACCTTCCATTCCTTGAACTCCCACCATGTCCCATAAGAAGCTTTCATGGAATGCTGAAAAATTATTTTGTTAAATGTAAGCATGTCATATAGTACAAGTTGTTTTGGTATAAGACTGTTGGATCAGAAGGTATTAAAGCTAAGAAAATAATTTCTAAAATATATCATATTCACTGGGTAATAAGGTAATATCGCAACAACCCATGGCTGGGTGCGGGTAATGCTGGATTTACCTATGGTTGGTGTGATTTGGTCACAAGGGTGAAGCCCAAGTGACCAAACAAAGCCAACCATGGGTAAATCAGCATAACCCACACCCAGCCATGGGTTACTGCTATTATACGACATTATTTAAGAAAAAAATACTTACTTTTCTTAAATAATGTATAATGGCAGAATGCTGCGCTTCCAAGTTTTACCTCAGCATCCTGAGGTTTTATTGATGTACTGCACATGCATATGGGACTTTTGTTCCCATGCTTATGCAGTACATCAGTGCTGTGAAAAGAAGATCTCCATTGCTTTTTTTTTTATAGGTTCATAGATTAGTACTAAGCTAACTGCCCATGCGAGCCATTTTAAGCCTAGCCAGTTATCCCTTGTGAGACTCAAACCATGCACCTTGTGTTTGAAAGGCAAACACCTTAACCATTAGGTCACCCTCCCAACCCACTTCAATCTGTAAAGCTCTTGTCATTGGTGAGAATCAAACCTTGCACCTTGTGGTTGAAAGGCATACACCTTAACCACTTTACCATTGACCTTTAATTTAAAAAAGTGAATTCAGGAGATTCAGCTTACAGGAGAGAGAAGTCTCCAGTTTTTGAAAGTTTATTTATTTATTTATTTTAAATTTAAAAAGTATAATTTCCATAGTATATATTAATAGAAGAAAGTCCGGGCAACTGTAGTTTTTTTTCCATTGGTATATGTTCAATTTAGAATGGGGGCCGTGCTGCTCATTTTGGAATGTTAATGGCCAGTCATTGTATAATACCACTTTAACTACATGAACCATAAAGGCATCTTTATTACCAGTGACCATGCATAACGTCTGACAACTCTGACTTAACAGGAAGAAACTCTTTTCTTGTACTTAGTATGGATCAAGAAAATTAAAAAGGGCTATTAGTATCTAAGCATTTTGCTATAAATCCTCATTTATGATTATTAAAATAAACATTTTGACAATTACTGCTTGAAAGAAGATGGCAGTAATGTATTGGGAACAAATCTCCACAAATGTCCAGGATGAGAAACTGTTTAGCCACTCTTGCCACAAATTGAGAAGAAAGTAAATTCAGGTAAAGGTGATAAAATGGATTTTGAATTGAAGGATTTGATACCCTTATTATTATTCATGACCTGCCATAAGATTTGTGTTTAGAGCATTATGTGTGGCAATATAGCCAGAGTTTCCATGTAGTCTAATATAATGATCAATAGAGTCTAAGGCACAATTAATATTTACTTTCAATAAAAAGCACTAACTTTATTATGTATTCACAACCAGAAAGAGTTTTAAATTTGCTACCTTGAAAATGATGTCTGCTAAGGAAATGTCAAAAGTTTTACAACTGCATTGTGCTTCTCGTAGAAACTAAGCACCCTCAGTATAAGTAAAAGTAGGTTATTTAAAAAAAATTCATAAATGGAGTTTATGTATCTTCGATATGTGGTAGAACTAAATCAAACAAAATAACTGTAGTAGTTGAAGTCTTTTCCCGTGTCTTTAGATTTCATTGTGATAACTGATGAAGTAGACACTGTCTGTGTTTTTTACTAGTTGATTCAAGCCAGTTGTTCTTCTTATAATATATTTTCATTTTACTAGGGGAACATCTTCATGAATAGGGATAATGTTATTTTTAATATAACGTCTGGCTTCTTCCAAGGTGTTGGAAATCCTGGCATGAAAATGTAAGAATATTTTTAATACTGTAAGATATAACAAATTACTTTTGTAGTTGTTTAGCATTAGCTGTTTAATGTCCAAAATTCTCTTTTCTTTTTAAGTATCTTGGTGGCACACTCATTGTAAAACCTAATAATATTTTGACCCATTTTATTGGAGAATTTACCCTCGCTGTTTTTAAAACGAATTCTTTATCCAAGAAGGAAAGACATTTAACAAAAATTGATCTTGTTGTAGCTACTAGATTTGCTACAATATGTACTTTCATTATCAAAAGATATAAATTCTTGTGAATTTAAAATCCAGTATATCCAAGTAGATAAGAATACCATTATATCATTCCCTTCTGCTTTCTCTTGTACTCCAGATATTCTCATGATACATCTTCTTTCCCTGTTTCTAGATTGTTTATTGGATTTAACAACCACATATTTTGCTTTAGAAGGAGTTCTGTATGGGTTTCTTCTTCCATCTATTTCATTCTCTATTTCATTCTGTATGTCAGATATCTGGGAATGCTCTTCTATCACATATTTTAGCATTTCAGTCTGTTTCTCACTTCTTTTCTTATAAGATGCCAAGTTTTCTTGAAAATTATCCATTTTCATACTGAGTTCTTGCAGTGTAGATAACACTTATTGAAGATCTATCTTCAGAGGATGATTACCATAGGAGGACTCTGAAGTACTTATTTTTGTGTGTACCAGGCCAAAGCCTACGGAAAGATGGTGCAGTGGTGCAGTGGTAGTGTTGTTGCCTCACAGCAAGCAGTTCTCCAGTTCGATTCTTGGCTGGGGAGCCTTCTGTGCAGAATTTGCATGTTCTCCCAGCATTCGTGTGTGTTTCCTCTGGGTGCTCTAGTTTCCTCCCATGTTACAAAGACATGCCTCTGGAGCATTTCTCCTCAGGCCTCTGCTGAAAATTGACTTTGTTCCAAGTCGGACTTTCCCAGTAAATAAATAAGGATATTATGACAGGCAAAGTTTCACTTTTACCGATTATTCTTACACGACCTCTTGAGGTACCAATTCACAAGTAAAACAGTACTGTTCAAGATTAGTTTCTTCTCTCTTTTCCTGTAAAATTCCACTTTTACCTTGTGAGCCTTTCACAGGTGCTGCTATTCATAAGTAATCTTAAATTGTCCTCCACCTCTGTGAAACATTTTATATAGTTATGGCTATTTAAAGATTGCATAGATAATGCTCTGTTTGAACATGCTCTGTCATCTTCTGGTTTAAAATGTTTTATATCTAATTCTTCCAATGCTCAGGGGGCAGGATGTTAACAAAATGTCTGAGCTGAAAGTACACAACTGGTCTGAATGAGCTTTCTGTAAAAAGACAAAATTAAAGGCTAGAACAATGAAGCATCCATTGTTTCTTGGTTCTTTAAGTGTATTATATATAGAGTTTGTTTTGATAGTTAAGCCAGTCCAATGAAGCATACAGCTTGATAGCACTTCTAATACAAAGCGATTTTAGACTATGCATTTATGATTGTACTAATATATGATTTGAGCTTTCTTTGTAATGTTTTGCATTCTGGAAAAAAAATGAAAGTGCATAATGAGGTAAATGAAAACTTTATATGGAAGTTGCATTAAACTAGAAATAAATGATTTAGGGATGGATTCAGATAGAGTCTATCCACCTATGCTTACTGGCCAAAGCAAGTTGGACAAATAGTGTGATAGACAGAGTCATAGAAGGTTACTAGGCTAATGGCCCTAGAGCCCTTACAAGCCTAGCCATATTTATCCATAGTTACCCCAATTATCTGTGGTTAGGTGAGTGAAGTTTGCAGAGGTAAGGGTCTATGGTAGTTAATACCAACTTACTCTGTCCAGGAGGGACATGGGCACTACCACAGGAGTAAATTTGTGGTTATCAATCTATTGATCTAGGTTGCATTTGAAGAGGGTTAGGGAGGGATTCTGTTTCATGTGAATTGAAAGCTTGTTCCAGAGAAGTGGCAGTCTCTGAAAGATGTGTCTATCCCTCCAGCATAACCAGTTCATGTCAAAGGCTAGATTAAGATCCCTAGAGCGAGTGACAATTGTGCAGTTTGATTTATGAATTTGTAGCAATATCATCAGAGTTAGGTCAGAGACGCACAGGTCACCCATTAGCAATCTGTAGGGGACAGAATACAGCGACAGGGATTTCAGTTTTTCTGCTTAAGACTTGTTTTGTGTACCCTGTAATTTCTTGGTGAGAAACCTCTATGTTCTCTCCAGTCGTTGCAGGTGTCTAGTTAAGTACATGCAAAAGGGAACATTGTACTCAGTTATTGGCCTGATGAGGGATAAGTATAATGGAATTATAATATCCTTAGATCTAGATGCAGTGCCTTTACTTATAAGATGTGCCACATAGAAGGATTTCCTTACTACTGTGGATACGTGGTGGTCAAAGTTCAGATTGCTATCAACCTGAGTACCTAGATCACGTACCACTGAGTCTATATTTAGGAGGGTACTGTCTAGTAATTAGCAGGAATGTCAGCTTTCACAAAGGGAATAATGTATTGTTGGCATTTAGCTTTAATTTCTGGCTTTTGCACCAATCATTTGCCTGAGTTAACCCTGTCTGCAGTACATTAACATCATTGGAGGACTCAGTGATTGCTCCCAATTTGCAATCATCAGCAAACTTCTGAGAAATAAATTCCAAAGAGTAAGGGGCCCAGCACAGGCGTGAATTCACCCACTTTAATAGTATGTGTCCTGTCAGTGAGCCAGTTGGCTATCCATCTGGTAATGTAGAGGTTAAGTCCCAGTTCAGAGACTTTCTCTATAATATCTGATTGGGTTATTGTGGCAAATGACTTGCCCAAGTCAAGATAAGGGGTATGAACTGTCTTTCCCTCATCCAAGACCTTGGTGACTTTCTTTAAGAGGCCAAACATGTTTAACAGGCATTATCTACCTTTAATTAATCTGAACTGGGTTAGGCCCAGCGTTTGGAGATTACCTATGTCCTTGTTAATCAGGTCCGTAATGATTCTTTCCATGGCCTTGCAGATGAGGCTGGTCAGGTTTATGGACCTATAATCCCCAGGGTAGATTGATAGTCTCCCTTTGTGCAGAGGTATTACTGTTGCTGTCCTCCATTCCAGCGGGACATATCCAAATTTCAGGCTATGCTTAAACAGGGATCCAAGTAAGTCTGCTAGGTCATGTTTTAAATTGTTTAAAAGGCAACCTGGGATGTTTTCTGGTCCCATTTCTGCTGTGTTTTTGGCCCTGGAGAGTGTCAGGATGACCTGCTGTCTTAAGATAATAGACTGAGGAATGGTGACAGGTATACTTTGGGGGATGACTAGAGGAGACAGAGGGTGAAGCTTGCTCCAAATCTGTCAGCTAGCAGGTTGGCTATTACCTTCAGTTGAATATGGGTGGTGCAATCCACAACCAGTTCAGCACATAGCTGGATATTACCTTTTATATCTCATACTAGACTTGCACCTGCCTGTGACACATAATCTGAGAGCACAGTTATGTCTGTCTTCATATAGTCCAGTTGTATATGTCTCAAGTCATTCACCCTCACATGGTCTATGATGGAGTCATACTTGTACTTGTGGTTGAGCGACTTGAGTACTTGAGTGACTTGATGGATCCTGGCATCTAGCGAAGCTATTTTCTCTCTTAATTAGCTTTGGAGGATTTGACAAGCTCTCTAATTTTCTTGTTTAAGCTAGAGAGGGATTTCTTTCTCTGCTGAGCCAGTTCCCTCTTGTTCTTGGACATTAGTTTCTTTCTCTTATTGTATAATCTTTTATACTAGGGGATCCCCAGGCTGGCTTGTTTTTTTGACAAGACCAAGTTTTAATTCAGTCTGGTATGGCCGATTCTATGCAACTATTTAAGAGGTTATACAAGGCATCTGTGTATGTCTCTGCAGAGGAGTCCATCTTATCTGCATTCAAGGGGGCTTGAAACTTCTTATACCATATCTTCATAGGAGGTAATTTGTCTCTGAAAAATTCTTAAGCATTTTTGAGCTTGATGCGGTATCAGGTCTTAGAACTGCACTGAATGCTGGATCTTATCAGGGAAGATATCACACTGGGTAAGAGGGATGCTGTGCATTCCCATGTTAGTAAGTACTATATCCAGGACATTTGAGCCTCTTGTCGCTGTATTGACTAGCTGTCCAGAGCATTTGCATTGACAAACGTCCAAGAACCTCTGAGCCAGCATGTTTCTGGTAGTGTATGTTTTCCACGTAGGATGATTAAAATCACCCATGAGTAAGGTGTTAGGCTGCATGCTATGTGACTCTAGTAAGTCCAGGTATATGGTATGCTTTTCCTGTTTTATGGTGGAGGACTTATAGCTAGTGATGATGTGGTAGGGGCTTTGCCTATAGTTAATTGGACATGGAGTAGCTCAAGTGAATCACACTGTTTGGCCAGTCTCGAGGTGTACATATCCTTAATGAAGATGGATAGACCTCCTCCTTTAGTTCCTTCATGCTCAGTTTGTGGTCTGAATGTATGGCATTTTAGCTCTGCACAACCAGAATGTCTTCCACACCTTAAACCATGTCTCAGTGACTGCACAGATGTCAGCATCTTCCAAAATGAGGAGTGCTTCCAGGGAGTGCAGTTTCTTATTAAGACTTCTACATTAAGCAGCAGTACCTTGAGTTTATCTAGACAGGATTTTATGTTTGGAGTTTATTTTGACAATGCCTAAAAAAGGCACAATAGGGGAGACTAATGCCTTTGCCAGTATCCAAATACCTAGAAGAGACAGGTGCAGACCATCTCTGGCTAAGCAGTGTGGCCTGTCAACCATGTCTTCCCAGTCTGACAGATACTGGATCCCCTTGGACTGACACCAGAAGCTAAGCCAATTGTTAATCATTTTTGTTTGTATTGTAGTATCATCCTTGGAGAAGGTAGAATGCTGCTTAAAACTAAACCTATACCTGCCTGTGACACATAATCTGAGAGCTCAGTCATGTCTCTCTCTCTCTTCATATAGTCCAGTGAGGTATGTCTCAAGTCATTTGCCCCTATATGGACTATGACAGAGTCATAACAGTACTTGTGGTTGAGCGACTTGAGTGCTTGAGTGACTTGAAAGATCCTGGCACCTAACAGTCAGCTAACTGTAACCCATCTGTGTGTCTCACAATGGAATCACCTATGACCAATAAATTAAGTTTTGTGGTGTTATGCCATATGAGCTTATTTGTTGAAACACTGGTGTGTGCATTATTATATGTTGTGGTTGTTTTTTTGCATTGTGTGTGCAAGTGGTTTCTATTTAGCAGGCCTCTGATCTTTTGGTAAGTTACTAGTGAGTACCTCCAGATATGTGGGTTTATGTGTTGTGTCCTTATTTACTGGAGGAAGTATGTTTGTGCTGACAATCTGTTTGCTGTTTGATTTGTCCTGATGTGAAAGTCTTGCCTCCAATTTCATAGTGTAACTGCATATCTCACATACAGTATTTGTTTGTTTCAGGAGAAAGTAATTGTCAGTATACATGAGACAATTGCTACATTGCCCATGTCTATCAGGCTGGCTAGAGAGATGATGGGGAAACTGCCCATCTAGGATATCAGGCTCTTATTGTATGTTTATTAGGGAAGGAAATGGGTTAATTTGATAGGACTGCGCTAGTAGCACTGAAACTACAAGATGGACCTATACTTTGTGTAGGCTATGGTTGATCAATAAGGCAATGCTGCTCAGTGTGCAACTGAGTTGCTCCTAGAACAGCAGAAAAGCTTGGAAGGGTTTCACTGACAGTTGTTTGGGGAAAAACTGAACGTCTAGGCTTTTGCATCTAAACAGTGCACTGCTAACCACCACTGCACAAAGAGCAACACCACTCAGATGCAAAGCTTAAATACGAGCAAAAAGAAACATGTTTTAAGCTAACAATAAGGAAAACACACAATAAGCTTTCCACAAGCAATCCCCAACTCAGACAGGTTAGATAAGCACACTTCTGCCACAAGGGTGCAGAAAAACACTTTCTTAATTCAGAATAGCTGTTTTGGAGCCCAAATGTAGCAAGACCACACAAAGTACCTACAACAGCCCTACAACCAACAGACAGAGTGTAATACAGTGCAATTAACTACTTAATGCAGCAGCAGACAGTACAGTTTGTTTTGAAACTGCTAAAGTACAAAAATACTTACAGCCCTTTTGTATATTTCCCAGCTCAGATAGACCAGGTAAACACCTAGTGGCAGTAGATGAATAATACCAGTCCTCCTAATGTAGAAGTACAGTAAAGGAGTCATCATCATCATCATCAGCCCCCCTTTTCCCATTTTTTCTACATAGGATCGGGGTATCATGTTAACTGTTGCCAACTCTCTTGATTCAGTGGCACACTCCTGCCTTCTTCAACACTCATGCCTGACTGTTGCAGATCTTCTTTCACAAAATCCATCCACCTCTTTGCTGGATGTCCTAGCTTCCTCTTACCTTCTTCCTGTCTGTCTCAAATCTTCCTCACCAGATTGTCTTCTGCTTTTCTACACGTGCCCAAACCACTGTAATCTGTTCTCTTTGATCTTTTCTGCAATTGGAGCTATTTTGGCTTCTGCTCTTATGTCTTCATTTCTTCATCTGTACAATAGAGTGCATCCTACCACCCTTCTCAGGCACTTCATTACCATCATCTCTAGCTTCTTCATCTGCTCTGCCTTTACTGCCCAGGTTTCTTGTACTATACAGTAGTACTGGTTGCACCACTGTCTTGTACACCTTACTTTTCAGCTTCTTTGGCATTATTCTGTCATAGACTACACCTGACACTCTATGCCAGTTGGCTGCAGCCCCTCTGATTCTAGCTTTGACCTCGTCATTCAGACCTCCCTTCTCTCAACCCATCCCTCCCAGATACTTGAAGCTATTTACCTGTTCTACTATCTTCTCTTCTATCTCTATTCTCAGCTTCTTCTGATTTCCTCAGTTTGCTGCCATTACCACTGTCTTATCTGTGCTTAGTTTCATCCCATGTGCCTTCATTCTTGCATTCCATTGCTCTATACTTTGCTGAAGTTCTTGCTCAGAGTCTGTCTGCAATGCCACATCATCTGCATACAGCAACTTTGTTGATCTGTTCCCTCCTACCTGTTTGTTAATGTAGTCCATCACCAGCATGAACAGCAGAGAGCTCAAAGATGAACCCTGGTGTACACCCACTCCTACTGAGTACCCTTCTGTGAGGCTGTACCCTTGAGTCATTGTGTCATTGTACATAGCCTGCACTAATTCTATCAATGTTTCTGGGACTTTAAACCACCACAGCACTGCCCGGTTCAGCTTTCTTGGGACTTTGTCATATGCTTTCTCCAAATTTAGGAGTGCCCAGTTGGACTCTGTCCTCATCTCTACCTTCTTCTCAACTATCTGTCTCACTGCAAACATCAGGTCAGTTGTGCTGCATCCTGATCTGAATTCAAACTGCTCATGTCTCATCCTACATTCTACTACTTTGCATATCCATTTATCAAGCACCCTCTCTAGAACTTTCATGCAATGTAATAGGGATTTGATTCCTCTGTACTGCCCACAGTTGTTGATATCCCCGTGGTTCTTATACACTGGCACTAGTATGCTTAATCTCCAGTCATCTGGGATATGCCTTTCTCTACTGGGATACACCTTTCTCTCCACACTGCTATTAGTACCCTCAGGAACCATTTCTCCCCTGTCTCACTCAGCATCTTTATCATATCTGCTGTGACCTCATCTGTGCCTGCTACTTTCCCTGACTTCATTTTTCTTAGTGCTATTCCTTCTTCTTCTAGGGTGGGCTCCTCTTCTTCTCTCATCGTAGGCTGCTTCTGGGGCAGTAGCTTCTGTGGGGTTTTCTGCATTCAGAAGCTGCTGGAAATGCTCCTTCCATCTACCTTTGATGTCCTGTGGACTGGTTAGCAGGTTGTTGCTGGCATCCCTTCTAAACAGTGTCTGACTATCTTCTTTATCTTTCTGTCTTTGCCTTGCAACCTGATATAGTTTGTTTGTGCCATGTAATGAGTCACTTTTCAGAAGTTGGTAGAGTGCCTCTGATGCCCTGTTCTTTGCTATTGCAACTCCTTCCTTAGCCTCTTTGATAGCCAACCAGTATTCCTTCCTAGCCTGGTCGATCTTTTCTATCTCCCATTTTTTCCTGCACTCCTTCTTAATTTTGATGACTTCCTGGACTTCTGCATTCCACCTCCAGCTGTCTTTATGTACCCGATTTCCATAAATAAGAAAGAAGAAATACACCCTGGGGATCACTTCTGTGGCTCTGCTTGACAGGGGCACAGGAAAATAACTTTTGTGGGTGGCATAAGTCAGGGAACCTTGTTGGCTAGGCTTACTTAGGCCCTTTGGCTGATAGCCTAGTAACTACCTATGAACCTATACCTGACTTGACCACATATTTGTTCTGTTGTCCTCACACATGCTGTTTTAGGTGCTGACATTTTTCTTCAATTCCACCTATTACTTCCTCTTCTTGGGGGTGCTGGAACCCTAAGTAATTCCTTAAACTGTTGTACTTTCTCTCCAGTCAACTTCCAGGTCTTCAGCCTGGTCTCTGTTGACCTTAGAGCCTTCACTGACCACTGCTTGCAGCAGTTTGTGGCAACCAGTGGTTTATGCAGTGGGCTGACTGTTTCACTGGGGATGATTCTGCAATCACTGATTCTTCCCCAGTGCCTTTTCCAATCTAGGAGGAAGTCTACCTGAGTTGCATGTTGGCCACTCTTGTATATGATCTTGTGACTGTCTCTCTTTCTGAACCATGTGTTGGCTACTATTAAGCCATTTGCTAGACAGATGTCTAGAATGGCCTTTCCTTCTTTATTCCTGTTGCCCCACCCATATGGACCCAGGCATTCCTCGTATCCTGCTCTGTCTGTCCCGCTATGTGCATTCAAGTCACCCAATATCAACACCAATTCAGGTAGTCCTGCTTTATCTAGTAGGTCCTGCAACTGCTGTCTGAATGCACTCATTTCCTTTCTATCACAACCCTGTTGTGGGGCATAGGCTGAGATTATGAATACTGCCCTATCATTACACTTGAGTCTGATTGCCATAGGTCTGTCACTAATTCTGATGATATCCCTCACTGCCTTCTGAAGCCTGTCTTACCACAATTTCCACACCATATCTAGCCTGTCTCCCTCCTGAGTAGTAGACTCTGGATACAAAGCCAAGTGGCTTTGCTATACTGCCCTTCCATTTTGACACTTGGATATATAGGATGTCCAGCCTCTCCCGTATCATCATATCATCCACTTCCAAGCTGCAGCCTATCAGTGAACCCACATTAAGTATAGCAATTCCAGAGTGAATGCTACCACAAATAAACTTAAAAGATGCAAAATGCTACCACAAACAAACCTAAAGATACAGATACAGCAGTGTACTTTAAACAGCTTATAAAAGCACAATTGTTCAATAAAAGTTCTTTGCTTTCTATAAATGAGCCAAGAGACACTCAGATGCATAGAATTTATAAAGGCACTAAAACAAGATAAGCTGATTAATAACTTCTCCAACCAATAAAACTACATGCAGAAATCTCAAGTTTTTCCCCCAACCTAAATAGACCAGGTACCTCACAGTGTACTAGATGGAAAATCCAGTGACCTCTTGATGTAAAAACAAGTGCTTGCTAGAGTGTAAAATACACTACTTTATCCAACAGCTAGCTAGATAATGAATTCAGAGCAAGTAAATCATTAGAACAGACAATGAGAGGCAAAATGCATTTTTTCAATATAACTACAAGGAAAGGCAAATAAATAATTCAAGATATCAACAGCAATGTAGAAAGGGAGGAGCTTATTAAGCACAATTTACAGTAGGGGTGGGCAGCTTAAAATCGCCAGGTTTAAAAAGCAAATCAACAAAGGGGAGGTACCTAGCAGGGAATCACCAGCAGTTAGGGTTGCCGCCTCTTAAGCAGGCTAAAGTGGGACATGGGGTGGGAGGATGACATAATGGTTATGGTGTTTACCTTAAAGACACAAGGCACAGGGTTTGATTCTCACATGGGGTAACTGGCTAGGTTTCAAATGGTCCAAAAGGGCAGTTAGCCTAGTACTAATCTATGAACTAATCTATGAACTAATCTATAAACTATGAGAGGTGTGGCCAATATGACACTGGCCTAACCTTTACCATGACAACACCACAGGAGTGGTGAAGGAGATGCTGTTATGGGTACAAAAGCTAGCTGGCTGCTGGAATGGCTAGCTGGCTGGTTGGCTGCTGGAGTGGCTACCTAGCTGGGTGGCTGGCTGCTGGAGTGGCTAGCTAGCTGGCTGGCTACCTGGCTGCTTTAGTGGCTAGCTGGATGGCTACTGGAGTGCCCAACTAGCTGACTGGCTGGCTGCTGCAGGGCTAGCTAGCTGGCTGCTGGAGTAGCTAGATAGCTGGCTGGCTGGCTGCTGGAGTGGCTAGCTAGCTGGCTGGCTGGTGGGCTGCTGGAGTGGCTAGCTAGCTAGCTGGCTGCTGGAGTGGCTAGCTAGCTAGCTGGCTGCCTGGCTGCTGGAGTGGCTAGCTGACTGGCTGTTTGCTGGAGTGGCTAGCTGGCTGGCTGCTGGAATAGTTAGCTGGTTGGCTGGATGAATGGCTGAATGGATGGATTAATGGCTGGATGAATGGATGACTGGCTGGGTGAATGGAAAGATGGATGGATGGCTTGGCTGTTAGGAAGAAAAAAAAATCTTGGTCTTTTTCATTAGTGGCTATAGAAGTGCTAAAACAAACTGCTCTACAGCTGCTTGTAGGGTCTTCTGCCCCAATCCCCACCACCTTCATGAATTGCAGCCAATTGCTGTACCATTTAAAATACCTGGACCTAACAGGGAATAGTTCTGCCTGCAAGTTAATTGCCATGGAGGAGCTGGAAGTAATTGCAACTTTTCCACAGCAATTCAGTGCGACTGAAATGCAGGACATTTCAAGTCCTACTACTTTGCATAGCAGGCAATAGGATGAGGTAGCTCATCCCATGAGCATTCTGCTGATAATGGAATGGGTGACAACCTTACCAGCAGTGCTTTAGTTTATGCAGGTTTGAAATATTTTCAGAAAAAGACAAAGGCCCAGAAATTCACTGTGTATTTAAGCATCGCTCAAGACAATTTAACCAATGAAAAAACATGTGAAATGTGCAGCCTATTAATTTAAGTGTATCTATCACACAGAACAAAAACATCAGGCCAAGCAGATTTCTTAAAACAGAAAAAAAAATGGAGTAGGTAAAACAGAAAGCAGTTACATCATTCAGAGCCCTAGTAAAGCTACTCAGAGAAATACCTCATTCACGGCTCATTATGTCTCAGCATCAAACACTGTGCTGTCTGACATTACTGCACTAATGTGATCTCTACCAGATAATAAATCATAATAGTATAGCTCCTCATCTCACAAACACACGCACACACACACACACACACACACACACACACACACACACACACACTCTCACAAAAAAAACATACACCCATCCATTCAACTGCATTCATGCCCCCCCCCCCACACACACACACACACACACACACAGACACACTCACACAAATGCACATCCAAGCATCTGCATTCCATACCAGTCTTCCATAGTACAGCCACCCGGACATATACATACAGACACACACACACACACACACACACACACACACACACACACACACACACACACACACACACACACACACACACACACAGCTCCTCTGTACTTACCTGTAGATGTAGTATGAGATGTAACTACTCTCATAGGAATAAATGGAAGAATGCCATCTTCATGATTTCCTCCAAGGTGAAAAATGAATTCAGCAGATCACTCTGTTGAAGTGATCCACAGCCAGTACCATTTTCAGGAGAGATTACATAGCTAATTAGCATTAACCATACTCCTGAACTGCAGCCTTAGCATGTGCCATACCCTGCAAAACTGATCTCTCCATGCTATGGCCACCATTAGATGATGACAGTAGTGGGAATGCAGTCCCTGAAATATAAAGTCTTGTTTCAATGCAGAAATCTTCTGAGTTAAGACTCAACAGTCATTTAAGTCTTTCTGAATCCCACAGTTCAATCTGTTTCATCAATTAGTGGTGAGAAAAAAATCTGTTATTACAGAATTGTTTGGTACTGGCAACATTCCATGGCTTTAGTGTGCCCATCAAAGCTGGTGATACTATATATGTATATAAATATATATATATATATATATATATATATATATATATATATATATATATATACATATATATATATATATATATATATATAGGTGATGGAAATGAAGTTCCTAAGAAGGGTGATAGACTACACACTGTGGGACAGACAAAGAAATGAGGACATAAGAACAGAAGCTAAAGTAGCTCCAATTGCAGAAAAGATCAAAGAGAACAGATTACGGTGGATCAGACACATGCAGAAAAGCAGAAGACAATCTAGTGAAGAAGATTTGGGACAGACAGGAAGAAGGTAAGAAGAAACAAGGACATCCAGCGAAAAGGGGGCTGGATTGTGTGAAAGAAGATCTGCGATGGTCAGGCATAAGTGTTGAAGAAGGCAGGATTGTGGCACTGAATTGAGAGAGTTGGTGACAACACGATACCCCAACCCCATGTAGAAAAATGGGAAAAAGCGTATATATATATATATATATATATATATATATATATATATATATATATATAAAAATAGACAGATATAAATATAGCTATATGTGTTTATCTATTTATCTATCTACCTGTATAACATATATGTAGCATTACTTCCTGATCAGAGTACAGTGTACTATAGTGGGGGGGGGGGGGTAAAACCTTTTTTAACTGTATAATATACAGGATTATGATTACACCTCTGATCATAACCAGTTTGTTATGTGTTTGAGTTCAATTTGACCTTGAGGTGAAGCTTGACACCCATGTCAATAACACATAACAAGCAGATTTATGATCAGAGAGATCCAGTCATAATTCTTTGTAGTGCATGGAGCATTACCTTTCCCTATACACTGCAAAAGTTTGAAAAAAAATACATGGATGTCAAGTGTTTTACAGATTTCATAGTTTCATAGTAGTGTACTAAGCTATCTGCCCGGGGGCATTTATAAGCCTAGCCAACAGTGATGTGGCTTTACGCCACCCCATACTATATAGTTGCGCCTCTCTAGTAGTGACACATGTGGGACCCCATTATTTAGTAAACTATACCTCTGTCTAGTAGTGACACTGAGGTGACTCCCGGGGTAAACTTGCGATCTCCCATCCATGCATCGAGATTTTTCTTGAACAGTGCCAATGAAGGGCTCTGTCTCACATGAACTGGGATTTTGTTCCAGAGTATGGGTAACCTCTGTGTTATGAATCTATCCCTCCAGCATGTCCTATTCATATTTGTGCAGAGGTTGAAATCTTTAGCTCATGTGGTTCTGGTGGATTTGGATTTTTTGAGATGGAGCATGTCCATCAATTCCTGGTTGGACATGGCCCTGTATGTTAGGCACAAATCACCTCTGAGCAGGCGGTATGCTGCTGAATAGAGCTGGAGTTTCTTTAATCTAGCTGGATAAGGCACATGTTTGAGACCTATGATCCTCTTGGTGAGGTACTTCTGGGGTCTTTCCAGTTGTTGCATGTGCCAGGTGAGATACATCCCAAATGGAGCATTATATTCAATCATGGGCCTGACAAGGGAGGAATATAGAGGTACAATGACCTCCTTTGATCTGGATGAGAATCCCTTCATGATGAGATGGGCAAGGTAGAATGTCTTTCTGACCACTTTGGCAACATGGTTGTCAAAGGAGAGGTCACTATCGACTTGAGTCCCCAGGTCTCTGATTACTTCTTCCGTATTTAGTGGGTTATTGTCTACGTGATAATTTGTGGGTACTTTGTTTTTCCCAAAGGGGATGACTATACATTTTTTGGCGTTAAGTTTGAGGCCATGATTCCGGCACCAGTTGTCCGTTTCAGTGAGACCTTTCTGTAGGATGTGTGTGTCAGCAGGTGAATCAACTATGGCACCCAGTTTGCAGTCATCTGCAAACTTTGTCAGCCATAATCCTTCCATATTTGCTTTCACATCTGAGAAGTAAATGCCAAATAGGAGTGGACCCAAGACTGAGCCCTGTGGGACACCACTTGTGACTGGTTTTGTGTATTTACCACTGCTGCAAAGAGAATGGTTACAACAGAAAAGCATCTCAAAGCACGAAGAGCTTAAAAAACATTTTAAATAATTCATTCAGGGACTTAATGAAGTAGTCAAATGCATTCTAAACCTGTTTGCACTAGGGTGCAGTGCCATAAAGGTGCTTAACAAGCTATCTTTATTCCAGTTTTAGATCATTATCACAGTGCTCCATGGACTATGGCACATTAAAAATAATAATCAGAAAGTCAGGCCTCTGGAATATTAAGGTAACATTATAGATACCCTCAAGAAAGGATGATTTTTTTATCACAAAATGCAGATCCTGTTAATTAGGAGGGAAATTATCTGGGAGCAAATCAATACAGTACTGGGAAAAGGGATGAAATGGGAGTTTTCAATCAGTCTGGAGATCGTCTTTCAATAGTAAGTCATATTTTTCTGCTATCATATATGTTACATATAATTTCTTCTGTTCTATTTTTGTATACCTTTGAAGACACATAAAATGCTGCTATAATTAAATTGTAATTAATTTTAGGGTTTAAATTGATACCTATGATTAGGTGTTCAAAGATATCAATTAATTGTGGATGAAATTTGAACAAAGATTAAAACAAACTTAACCTTATAGAAAACTATGACACCTCTTGTGCTTTTATGTGTGAGGTTGAAGCTAAAAACGTTATAACATGTTATCAATAATTTGGTGCGTAGGTATAATTTTTAACTCAAGTTTCAGATACAAATATGATATCAGGGTTACATCAGGTGAGTTATGTTTGAATAGAAACCATTTTATTGTAGATGATCTGATTGATTATATAGATGATAACAGATTGGTTGGTATTCCAGCAGATCTGTTAGGATAAGTAAAAATAGTACAGGTAATCAGCAGTCGTGGGCAGGGGTGGCCCGTGCTATTGGACTGCAGGACTGCATCCCTCCAGCTGTAAAAAAAGAAAGAAAGTAATAGAAAGTAAAATAAAATACAAAGAAAGAAAAGAAAAAAATGATCACAAGTAGCAGACCTTCACACATACGCGCTATTAGCATTTCCAATATCCAGACTGCTGCTGAACCAGTCTGGAGCATGCGCAGACTGTCTCAGCAGCAGTCCAGATTAAGAAGTATTCAAGTGCAGAGATCCCAGAAGTCTATGCAGTTGGGAGTCTCATCAGGGAAGGACATCTCACAGGGTTTTCTAGTGCAAGGAAGGACTTAGTGCTCCAACAAACAGACCAGTTGTGTGTGTGTGTGTGTGTGTGTGTGTGTGTGTGTGTGTGTGTGTGTGTGTGTGAAATGCCCCAGGTGCTACATGGTGGTGGGTAGAGAATAAGGCTTGAACCCTATACCTTGGACCCAGGTGGCAAGAGCCTGAATTCCCTACCCACCACCATTTGTAAACATTTTGCAGATTTTTCCCTCATACTTATTCTGTTCCTCATAAAATCTGTGATTTCTGTATTTTTGTGTCCTTGTAAAGCCAGTAGTGCATTGATACAGTGGTAGCATTGTTGTCTGACAGCTACATGTTCTCTGGTTTGATTCTTGGCTGGGGTGCCTTACCTTTTGTGTGGAGTCGGTTTTTGTTTCCTCTAGTGTCCTCCCATCTTACAAAGACATGTGTCTGTCTGGAGTGTTTCTCCCGGGGCCTTTGCTTAAAATTAGCTTTTGTTCCAAGTCAGACTTTCCTGGTTAACAAATGTTAAAAATGACATGCATTTGAATATCAGATTCATATTCTTCAGAAAGTGCATGATAACACAAAAGCTTTTATTCTAGCAATTTTCTAAGTGTATAAGATGGATATTTGAAATTTGTCCCTATTTTTGGGACTATATTCCCCCATTATTGGCTTCATCCAGGTTTTGTGCTAAGGTTGAGAGCTATGGTAAGAACTGAATTCACTGAATATGTTTGGGGGCTATATTCCCCCATTACTGGTTCTGTCCGGGTGTTTTTTGCTAAGAGGTTGAGAGCTATGGTGAGAACTGAATTAATTGAATGTTTGGGGGCTGTATTCACCCATTATTGGTTTTGTTCAGGTGTTTTGTGTTAAGAGGTTGACAGCTGTGCTATGGTGAGAACTGAATTCACTAAATGGTAGCCATTTAAGTTTCCGTCTTCCTCTTTCACAAAACAGCTGATTTGGCATAGTGGTATGTTGCTCTGACTGTTTTGCACAGGGTCCTGGGTTTAAGGCTTGGCAGTGAAATGTATGGTGGTAACACAGCATTTTATTCTAGCAACTTTCCAACATTATACAAGCAATGTTTAAAATGTGTCCCTGTTTTTTGGGCTTTTGCCCCCCCCCCACAATAAACTTTGGCTTTTTCCAGATTTCTTTGTGCTGCAAAGTTCAGAGATACAACTGAGTAAGTAGATTTTACAAGGAGCTGAGAGCTGCAGGGGAGCAAATGTTTAGTGCTGCTTATGCTGAGTCTGCTTGCATTGTTAATAGCACAACAGGTAGTATACTTTCTTTTGATGCAGAAGGCTGTGGGTTCTACTCCCACAGTAGATAGATGCATTGCTGATACTGTACTGTGTTGCAAAAGGGGTGGATACTGCACTCCTTTTTGGCAAAGATACCTAGTAACTATGAACCTGTTATCAGTTTGCCATCCAGTCCCTATTGCAATATTGCTAGATTATCATTTGTTTTAGTGTTAGATAGGCAATTTATTCCTCAAGGGTAACAGGCACTTTATTTGTAGATGAAACAATGAAATACAAAGTTGTTTGCTAGCAGCAACCTCTTCATTAGTTACAGATCTCTTTAATGTGGAATTATTTAG
The DNA here is from genome assembly GCF_019279795.1 of Protopterus annectens. NCBI lineage: Eukaryota > Metazoa > Chordata > Ceratodontiformes > Protopteridae > Protopterus > Protopterus annectens. The sequence goes on along the minus strand of NC_056740.1, from coordinate 78,995,934 downwards.
ATGACTTTTACTTCAGAGATTGTGCATATGTACTGATACTGGTGGACTGTAGAAGTTTGAGTAGACTTTTATGATATAAATGTTCTGAATTGGGCAGTTTTGTCATTACTGGTGCATGCATTTTGTTTCATTGTTTACTGGAAAAAATTCAAAACAATAAATTTAAAACACCCTCTAAAACTGTACTGTATTGTACAAGGAATATAATTTAATACAATCAGGAAGGTGTATGAAAGATCATGTCTATGTTTCGTGTGCAAGGGGCCTGTGATTTGAAAACAGCCCAAACCCAAAGTTAATCTGCCACTGGCAAAATGTATTTTCTTTGAATGTGGGTTTCAATGCTGTTTCAGTGATTGTGAGTTTTTAAGGGCAGAGAAGTTTTAATGCTAAGTCTGTTCTCATTATGAGACTGCATTGCTTTGTTTAGAAGATATGATATCTATTGGTGTTTGCACTGTAAAATGCAAAATAAAACTTTTAAATGAAGTCCAAATCATCGCAGACATAAAGCAGTATGCACATTAGTGTTTATGGTAAATGGGGTGAAATAGCCAAGTAATGGTTCATTGGAATGGCTGTAGGAGGGGAAGCTCCATTCGACCATGATTTTGTGAGGGGGAAAGGGCAGCAAACTCAAAGATAGCCCCGGCTGAACTATACCTCTCAACTGTCCTGATTTTTGCAGAATGAATAGATTTTTGCTTCTTATTTTTCGTTTGTTCCTCAAAAAATTTGTGGTTTTCTGTCAAATCATTTAGGAATGAAGTCACTAAATAATGACAGACACAGTTTCAGACTTCATAACCTTCACAAAAATGCATGCTAAAGCAAGACCTGTTATTCGATCAACTGTCTCAGTTTATACAAGAGCAATTTTTAGTACTGTTTATATGTTCCCCCCATATATTTGGCCTTGTCCAGATTTCCTGCATTAACAGGTTGAGAGGTACATGCAAATAAATTGCTTTATAAAATTAGGCATATCCAAACCTCTCAACTGTCCCCGATTTTGGCTCACAATGTTGCTCTTCCCCTAATAATCCCTCCGCAAAATGGCAATTTTGGAAGAAAACATGGAGGGTTTACAATTAATAAATAACTGTAATAATCAGTTATAAATTACTTTTATTTCAGAAATGCATGTAGATTCTTTTATTTTGTCAGCTGCTCAAGTTAGCAGTACTAATATTAAAAAGTGTCCCTTCTTTGACAGGTTCCCATCTGTATTGTGTGGCTATTTTATATTTTTGAATCACATTTTTGGTCCATTTTTCATAAAATTGTGGGGGGTTTTTTGGCAAATTAGTGGCAAATCATTAAAGACTGAAGTTAGAAAATAATGACAGACATTTCAGTTTCAGATTTCATACCCTTCAGAAAATTCATACTAATGCAAGACCTACTATTCTATTATCTTTCTAAGTTTTTAAGAGCAATATTTAAAAATTGTCCTTATTTTTGGGCCTTTGTCCAACTTCTATGTATGGCTTTGTCCAGATTTCTTGCTCTGAGGTTGAGAGGTATGACAAATGTGTCAGGGTCATCGCAGTCAGCCAGAGACATTTCAAATTGTGACATACTTGTTGCACCCCACTCCCCCATGTAGTGACTCTGGATGTGTCCAAGCATGGCAAGGAGCAGTTATGCAGTGTAAATGTGCAGACTATCCCCCCATCCAAGGTAGACACAAGTACTACAATGGCTTTTCATCTGTCCTTGATTTTGCAGAATGTTCTGGTTTCTGTCATATTTTTATACTGTTGATTTATGCTTATTATTATTCCGAAAGTGCCTGTTGCTCTGTGTTTAAGTAGCAGTGCTTTAATGACTATCTGGTAAGCTTGTCTGAGATTGTAAGATGGAAGTAAGTTTTAATAAGCGTACTGTTAAATAATTGCCAGCATTGAAAGCCTTTCTGTTGTTGCCATGCAGAGAATACTTACATAACTAGATAACATATAAGCCTTGGGTATTGAAATGCATATGACAGTATTTGTAATAAAGGACAGGATTACATTATTTTAAGAGCTCATTACAGGCTTTACCTGCAAACTAAACAGAATGCCAATCTATCATGTGTGGTCCATATCCTATGCAGTAATCCTTTAAGCAATGTATGTTGAGCTTGTTTCCTGTTTGCTTTTCATTTTTTACTTTGATCATGTTTTCCCCATGAAACAAGTAGATAGTTGTTGTCAGGCAGCAGGTCTTTTTTGGATAAGAAACATTTTTACAAGTGGGGGTATCACAGAGAGTGTTACTTTCAGCATTTTTCTTGGTACTTTAATAAAGCTGAATATAAATTATAATTAGAACTGGAGTACAAGGAGAAGTGGTTTGAGTTGAGTGCTGCTTGTTTTTCTTATACTTGATTTTGACTAGCATTTCAGTAATGTATTTAAAAACTAATTTATTTTTTCATGCCTCGCAACCTTTTTGTTTCCATCTAGATATTAAGCAAGCTGTCATGCAGCCAATGGATTGAAATATGTTTTTTTTCTTCTACACTTCATTTTGTCTTGATTGGACTCTCATAATGATGGTTTGGCACCCAGGGCAGCGTATTTAATTAAAGTTACAGTTTTTGTGGTTTTGAGCATAGCTCTGCCCCTTTCTGGTTGGCCACACCCATTCCCATTGACCCCACCCATTCAGCTGTCTCCTGCAGCCCCCCTTTGATTTGAAGTCACCAGCCGCCACTGGTCGTGGGTTTAAGTGAATATCATTATGTTGTAACACAAGGTTTATGTCATCATGCATAGCTCTCAACTTTCTGTCTTCAAAATGTGGAACACTACCTCTCACAATGTGGAATAAGTGCTCAAAATGTGGAATACATCCTAACAGCCTATTAGCAGCTTTAACTAAAAAGCTCACAGGATGGCTGAAATGTGTTACTTTATACTTATAGAAAGTGTTTTTGATGAATTAATATGAATTAATATTATTTACAATAGATAGTAGTTAAAAATCCTTAACATTGAATGCGTGGTAGACTTGTATGGGATAGCACGAGGAACATAAACATTTTAAGACTCAGGAAGATAAATGTTCCTCATAATGAAGCACACTTGAGAAATACATATTCATGATTCACTCACTCATGGTGACAGCACAGTGAAGCATGCACATGCTGCATGCATGATACCCTGAGTGCAGTCTGTGCTACCAGCACTGCAGTAATGCATGCCCTGCACTTTGTTGTTCTGGATGGTAGACTATAGTTAGCAGTTTTAAATGCAATTGTGGTACTGAATGCATGACAATAAGTATCATCCTCAAGCAAGTGAAATGTTCAAAATGTATCTAGTTGAGACACTAAAGCAAGCCGTTATTTTAACTTCTTAATTAAATATCATTTCAAAGAAAAAAAAAGTTGTTTTTTTCAGCAACCAACACTGCAGATATTTCACACTCCATTAGCCACAGTGCTGCAGAGACTAATGCAAAGAAATTCATTAGTGGACACTACAAATAGGTGTTACTTCATAAAGAAAAGGGATTTGATTTTGGGAGAACATTGGTTTGCAAAGTTTTTGAAAAGAATGCTAAATTGTCAGTTTTAATAGGTTCATAGGTAAGTACTAAGCTATCTGCCCAATGAATATGGATACACCCCCACCTTTTTTGTTTTAGTTCGGGTTCTGTGGCCGAAAGGTATGGTATGAGTTATAGCCTGGTAGTGCTGGGGTGCTCTCTGGAGCCTTAAACCAGGTTTCTGTTACTGCACAGATATCGATGTTCTCCATACTGAAGAGTGCCTCGAGTGCATGCATTTTGAGATTTAGACTTCTGGCGTTGAGTAGCATTACCCTCAGTTTATGGTTACTTGTGCTATTTACGGTGGTGGGTTTGTCTTTTGAGCCTTGCCTAAAAAAGGCACTTCGGGGGTGGCAAAAGCCTTTGCCAGTATTCGAAAGCCACAGTGACAGGTGCAAGCCATCTCTTGTGAAGCAACGTTGCTTGTCGAACATGTCATCCCAGGCAGACAGATACTGGATCCCCTTTGAATGACACCAGAAACTTAGCCAATTGTTGAAGTTGATCATTTTTCTTTATACTATGGCATCATTCTTGGTGAAGGCAGGATGCTACTCAGGGTCAGGGTCATACCTGCCTGGGCTACATGATCAAAGAGCTCTTCCATGTCTCTTTTCATGTAGTCCAGAGAGGTACATCTCAGGTCATTCACACCAACATGTGCAATGACAGAGTCATATTTGTACTTGTTCTGGAGTGACCTGAATGCTTGTGTTATGTGGTGGATCCTGGCGCCCGACAGGCAGCTAACTGTAACCTTCTCCTTGTCAAGCCTAGTGAGTGGGACATCAGTGTGCCTGACTATAGAGTCACCTATCATTAGTGTGTTGGATATGTTATTTTGCCTTAAGGGCTGTGATTGCGTGGCACACTGAATATGTGAAGTATATGTTTCATGGTTGGTGATGGGTTGTGGAGGTTGCTTGGATGTCTGCTTTGGAGGTCTCTGTTGCTTTTGAGATTTTTATTTAGAGCCTCCGAGTATGTTTTCATGTATTTATGTGTGTTATTTGCCTGTGTTGGTTTGTTAGGTCTATGTGAGACTGGTGGTGTGTTTCAAGTATTATCCTTCTCCTCTTGACAGTCAGTTACAGTCTGGGGTTGAGAGAGCTTTGCCTCCAGTCTAGCTGTATAATTGCATCTCTCACATATTTTAGTGTTTGGTGGTAGGAGGAGAGGGTTGTCTGTGTACATGAGGCAGTTGTAACATTGCCTCAAAATGCCCAGATTCACTAGTTGGACTGGAGAGTACACTGAAAACTGCCCTTTGGACATGCCTGAATAGGTAGAGTGAGCTGTTTTTCTGATTGACTGGTGGGGACGTATAGAGAGCCTTGTCCTTCTGGACAGTATAAGAGGGCTAGTGTTAGGGGTATTTAGTGCTTGTTATGAGTTTTAAGCAAGTGCTGTGCTGTAAAATGAATGGTTTGAGTGCTAAAGTTGAAGGTTTGTCTAGTTCCAATGGAAAAACTGAAGAGTAGACTTCATGGAGTCGGGAATAGTTTAACCCTAGCTTACCAGTGCTGCCTGGTGCGCAAAACCGCACAAATGCGGTTTTTATATCAGAAAGATTAAAGCGATAGAAATTAGCCCAAAATGGCCAATAAAATTACAGTTTCTGGGCAGAAACCACTCCTCAAAGGGCAGGTAGGCTGTTCAGAGCTCCTCACTCTCACTGGTGAACAAAGAAACTTCCTTTTTGCCCAAGTAAGGTATGGCCAAACACAGAAACTTAAACACAGTCCAGGTATCAGCAGGTATCTAAAACTGGACTTTTCTAGCTTAGTAAGGTGAGAAAATAGCAAGATATGTTTTTTTTTTTCAAGAAAACAGTAGAAACAAATGCAAAATCACTTTTATAGTGCAGTAATGGCTGTTGCACTTGAGTGGGAACCCAGTAGCAGTTAAAAATACAATTTACAACAAAAAATTAATTTTAAAGTGCAGGCAAAAATAAATGCAATTTCAGTGTAAAATGAGCATTCTGAGAAACAATAAATGCCATAAAATGAGCATTTAAGTGGAAATAGCAATAAACAACAAGAAAAAACAAAAAAATGGTACTTAAACACTCCAAAGTCTCTCCTTTAGTCTCTCTGGCATTGCAGGTGTCTGCAGGACACCTGGGCAGAATCTGCTGAGCTTATACAAACACAAAAACCGTGCAAATGCGGTTTTTATGTCAGAAAGATTAAGGAGATAGAAATTAGCCCAAAATGGCCAATAAAACTACATTTTCTGGGCAGAAACCACTCCTCCAAGGGCAGGTAAGCTGTTCAGAGCTTCCCACTCTCACTGGTGAACAAAGAAACTTCCTTTTTGCCCAAGTATGGTATGGCCAAACACAGAAGCTTAAACACAGTCAGGGTATCAGCAAGTATCTAAAACTGGACTTTTCTAGCTTAGTAAGGCGGGAAAATAGCAAGATTGTTTTTGTTTTTTTGTTTTTTTTTTCAAGAAAACAGTAGAAACAAATGCAAAAACACATTTATAGTGCAGTAATGGCTGTTGCACATGAGTGGGAAGCCAGTAACAGTTAAAAATACAATTTACAACAAAAATCGAATTTTAAAGTGCAGGCACAAATAAATGCAATTTCAGTGTAAAATGAGCATTCTGAGAAGCAATAAACACCAGAAAACGAGCATGTAGGCGGAAATAGCAATAAGCAACAAGAAAAACCCAAAAAAATGGTACTTAAACACTCCAAAGTATCTCCTTTTGTCTCTCTGGTGTTGTAGGTCTCTGCAGGACACCTGGGCAGGATCTGCTGAGCTTATACAAACACAAAAACGTAGGCTTTTTGTGGTGTCTGTGGTTGTAAGGGACACAAGAACAATTCTGCTTGATTGGATAGATTCATACTTGCTGATGAATAACTTGGTAGCAAGAATAAAATAGCCTTAAGGTCTATATCAGTGTTAAAGACTGGCATTTTTATAGTTGTTTGAGATAGAACATAAATTGCTTATATACTACTTTTATAATAAATGTTGGTAAGAGTTTGTTGTTAACACTGAGTTTATTTGATCACACAGGTTCTAAAGATTGGTTATCTCTGAACTGATAACTAAGATTATTTTTGAACATGTATTACAAGGTGGTGCTAATGAATATCGTTCTGTGTTGTAAAGTTGCATTCCTTATATATTATTAAATTTTACTACTGAAGTGGATAATCTATGAGTTTTTAAATGAAATCTGCATATTGGTAGCGTGACTTGTTAGAATATTGAAATAATATGGTCTAGTTTCAGTCTGAGGCAGTGATAATGATCAATTTTCTGGTTGTGTTTACATGACTGTATTTGTTACCAAAGCCTAAATCATTCTTTATCAGGTGTTTCACATGTTCATGGGAACATATTTTGAGATTATTATGCTGCAGATTAACAGAATTACAACTGTACACTGACAGCGTATTTTCCGCTCAGTATGTATGGATCCATTATTCTAAATAGCAGGATGAGCAAGGTTATTTCTGAGCCCCTTCACCATGCACACAGAACACCAGTTGTGATAGAAATCTACAAAATTAACCACACAAAGTTAGACTGAAAAAAATAAAGAAATAGCAGAAATGAGCAACGGAGCTGGTTTATTTTAAAACAATAATGTTAGCAAAAAACACGCTTTCGGCGAGCCCAGTGTCTCACCTTCATCAGACAAAAATACAAGCAACTAACTAGCATTTTTATATAAAATAGTTTCAATTAAATAATCAACAATCAATCAACTTTAATTTAATCAGTGCTGCATATCAAATGTAAAACATAATGAATCAAATTTTTGAATGTTAAAAAACTTATAAGGTAACTTGTATCAAAGTTAAAAAACTTATAAAACCATAATAATCTTCATGATTACATATTATGTGTATAAATATATATGTGTATGAAATACACACTAATTAATGAACTAATTTAATTTTAAAAATCTTTATATATTAACATTTTTATATTAAAGTAATACTAGATACAAAGTTATCTTAAATGCTTAGCTACATAGCCCATAAAACAAACAGCAGTCATCCATTTAATTAATGTACCAAGTTCATTTAAAACAAAGGGCAGAATATTATTTTATTTTTATGTATGTATGACAGTTTGTGCAAACTAACACCATTTATCAACACTATATGTCTACCTTTTTGTAGATAAAAGTTTAAGAACACAGGCAATGGATACATACTCATTTAAACCTGGATGCGTATATGCACATGTGTGTATCTGCCAAACCAATTCATTTATTTCTAAATGAATCTGCCAAGGGCCACCCTTATTATCCACCAAAATTTTTCCCAAAACAGTGAACTTAAAAAAGTGATCAGGGCAAGCATTAATGTGCTTTGCAAGGGCATTATTCAAGTCTTGCCTAGCAATAGCATAAGTGTGTTCATAAATGCGTTGCTTAAACTTTCTTTCTGTTTTCCCTATATAGAAAGCAGCGCATTTTTGACACAGAGCCAAATAAACCACACCATTTGTCTCGCAACTATGTTTCCCTATTATTTTATATTCTTCATTCCTAATCTTGACTTTTGAGTCAGTTAGTACATGCTTACATTGATTGCAAGCCCCACATTTTGTCATTCCTGAAGTGCGTTGACTTGAAGGTTGTGGTTTAAACTCAAGCAAAGATTTTAAATTGCGCCCTCTTCTGAAAGTTAATTTAGGAACCTCACCTAACTTGTGGGACAAATATTTGTCATCCATAATCAAAGCCCAATATTTATTGAGCACCTTCCTAATATCAAAATGATCCACTGAAAAGGTGCAAAAAAATCTAATTCCAGAAGGAGGCTGGTTTGTGGTGTCAGCGGCTGATCTAGATACGTTAGTGGGAGCAGTTTCAGAAATAGTAACTTCAAAAGAAAGAATTGGTTTATAAAAACCTGATCTTCTTTTGTTTATTACTTCTGTTCTAATATCAAACAACAGTGAAGTCGGATAACCTCTATTTACAAACATTTGACTCAAATGTTCACATTCCAACAAAAAATCTTCAAATTCAGAAACCATTCTGGCTGCTCTTAACATCTGGCCTTTCACTACTGCTTTCTTTTGATAACTAGGATGGCAACTAGTGAAATGCAGGAAAGCATTAGAGTAAGTGGGCTTTCGATAGATAAGGCTCTTGTTTCTTGAATTTATCTCATCTTTAATAATCAGAATATCCAAATAATTAATGCTAGATTTCTGCAAATTGTAGGTAAACTCCAAGAAGTTGTTAAATGGTGTTAGTTTGCACAAACTGTCATACATACATAAAAATAAAATAATATTCTGCCCTTTGTTTTAAATGAACTTGGTACATTAATTAAATGGATGAATGCTGTTTGTTTTATGGGCTATGTAGCTAAGCATTTAAGATAACTTTGTATCTAGTATTACTTTAATATAAAAATGTTAATATATAAAGATTTTTTAAATTAAATTAGTTCATTAATTAGTGTGTATTTTATACACATATATATTTATACACATAATGTGTAATCATGAAGATTATTATGGTTTTATAAGTTTTTTAACTTTGATACAAGTTACCTTATAAGTTTTTTAACATTCAAAAATTTGATTCATTATGTTTTACATTTGATATGCAGCACTGATTAAATTAAAGTTGATTGATTGTTGATTATTTAATTGAAACTATTATTTAATTGAAACTATTTTATATAAATAACTTTTATAACTATTTTATATAAAAATGCTAGTTAGTTGCTTGTATTTTTGTCTGATGAAGGTGAGACATTGGTGAGACATTGGGCTCGCCGAAAGCGTACTTTTTGCTAACATTATTGTTTTAAAATAAACCAGCTTACTTGGGACTGTGCTCCGTTGCTCATTTCTGCTATTTCTTGGTTTGTGTAGTGATTTGGTTTACGTGGTTTTTAAAGTTAGACTGAAACAATAAACACAGTCTGCTATTAAACAGAGCAGAGCAGAACAAAACCATAAAGACAAAGTCTGCATTAAAATGCTCACGTTTTCAGTTAAGTTCATTGGAATATAATTCTAAATGAACATCACTGAACTTCTTTACTTTGCTAATAATTATTATGTAAAACTAAATAGCTAAAGTTGTAACATTTAATTAGCTTTCCTAATAGAGACTATTTCAACTCAGAAGAGACCTGTATTCATGCTGTGGTTCCATTCAAGTGTACTTCCTCTCCAAACTTAAAGGAGGACCTTTTAGTGCAGCTTAGTAACAAACAGTCTGAAAGAATGCCAGATAAAACGGATTGTGTATTTTTTGCTTTTACACAATTAAACCAATGAGAGTGGTGGAAGTGTGATGGAACTTTGTTTTTACAAGGTAAGCTCCAAACCTTGACCATCTCTCTGCTCCATTAACACCGTAATGGCAATTCAGTCAAAAGTGATCTAAAGGGAAGGTCTTCAATACAGATGATTGGGACAATTTATTCACAGTTCTTGAGACAAGTAGTTTACAGAAATCTAAAGAACAAACAGCAAATGGGTACAAAAAATAGTTTTAGTACTTACGTTCATTTATTTCCCAGAACTTTATCAGAAAAAATTACCACAATCATACTACACCCTTTTACAGCAAGAACCTCAATTGGTAAATTAATAAATCAACCAATGACATACAAAAATCAAAAGTATTAAAGTAGAACACGTAAATATTTACTGTCACCTGTCCTTTTCGTAAAAAAAACTGTTGCACTATTTGAAATCATGTTTTGTAAAACTTTTGTATAAAAAGTTTTAAAAAATGTGTGAACAACCATTTGGTGAAATATTTTTAAATTAAAAAAAAAACATTTTATGGATATTTTTTTCATTAATACCAGATAGAATGTCTGCTTTAAAAAAGATCAGATTTAAGCTGCAAATATTCCAAATACGCATTGGAAGTGTCAACAAAAGTTTCCCTGTTGACTTTTTCCATTACCATAAACAAACTTTTTAAACTCTACACATACCTGAGAATGCCTAGCCAATGCATTACTGTTATCCTTCTTTAACGCTAAAATGTGTTCTCTAATTCTGTAAACTAACCTACGTGTGGTTTTACCTATATAAAAAAACTTGCAGGTTGACCATACTGCAACATAAACCAATCCGTCAGTCTGACATGTAAACCTGTCTTTTGCAATATAAAGATAATTTCCAAAAATTGTTTCAAATTTCTGTTTTTTTCTATAAGTAAACTTGGGCTTGTCTCCTTTAACCTTAGCAAGTTCTTGATTTCCTATTAAAATGTTCCAGTTGTCAGTAATGATTTGTCTTATTTTAGTTCCTTCTGTACTTAAAGGAACAGAAAAGGAACAAAGAAATCTTTATTATCTGTAGTTATCGGGGGAACTTATCATGTCTGTTTTATTACATTATTGGCAATGACGTGGAATTTTTCAAAAGGGTACCCTCTTTCTAGAAATAGCTTAACAACTTTGTTTCCTCTAAAAAAATCCAGTCATCACTTATCAGACGACTAGTTTACAGAAATATTTTACATAACATTAATAAGGGGAATGTTCAAAAGAGCAAAGGCCCAGGTTAAAATGCTGGGGACAGATAAGGGGACAATTGAACTTAGAAGGGGAATGAGATAGGGATGTCCCCTTTCTCTGCTGTTTGTTTTATACCTAGAACCCTTGGCTGAAAATATGAGGGTTTCTGCGATTAGAGGGTATAGCTGGGGTGGAGTGAAGATGAAAATAAGCCTTTATGCAGATGACATCATATTACCTCTTACTAACCCTCTAAAGGATTTGGAGCAGTTATACAGATATATATAGAATTTTGAAGAAATGGTGGGCTATAAGTCAAAACTAAAGCTTTAGAAATAAAAGTCGTCAAGATGGGTAAACTGAAGGTGGAATGTCGCAGCATTTGGGACAATAAGGCACTTAAGCATTTGAGAATCTGGCTAGTAGGGACTTAAGAGTAATCATCGGCTATATCATATGAAAAGATAATGGCACTCATTCAGAATGATTTGCAGAAATGGACTAATTTGGATCTGGAGTTAGACTAGAGTATCCTGTTTTCAAATGACATGTTGTTTTCCTATATGCTATATTTGGTACAAGCCCTTTGGACATACCCCTCAAATGTATCCAGAATAAACTAAGAAACTGGATAAAGATTTTTTTTTATGGTCAGGGAAAAAAACAAGGGGTAAATGTAATGGGATGATGCAAGCAGAAAAATTGGGGGGGGGGGCACCAATCCTAGAAACATATATGCAAGTGGTGCAGGATTCATGGCTGGTATGTTGTGGCCTTCAGTGCTATAAGGTTACATGGAAGCAAATGGTGTTGATTAGAGCACCACAAATAGAGGAATGTGACTGGTTGGAAATTATGTGGGAGGGCTAGGGCAGGGCGCCTGCATTTGTCCTAATAATTTTTCCATACCCCTATAAAAAGTTATTATATACTTCTCATAGGAGGAAACTGTATTATAGACTGAATAAAACAGCAGCTTAAAGGAGGAGGCAACTGGGAATGGACATTAAATACTGGAATCAATTATTGGAATAGATTAAATACTCATTAAGGAGGGTTCCTGTATGTGTTATCAGGCTTAAACTAAGACACAACTGAAACAATGTGGGAAATAACAAGGAAAGAAGAACAACTAGACTTAATACAATGGGTAATAATGGAGACAGAGGTAGGAGCGGCTTTAGGTCAACTGGTGCCGTAGGCAAAAGGGCTCCACGGTGCCCCCACCACACCACCTGCTGCCCCCATTCTGGTCTACCTGCACCAAATAAATACTGGAAAAGTGTCCCTGCTAGACCAGTGCCCTATGCGGCTGCCTAGTTGGCCTATGCCTAAGGCCGGCTATGGACAGAGGATCAGAAACTAGAAAGTGGCATTATGTCAAGAATATATACAATTCAAGAGGTACAAGAAACTGAAGTAGATAAAAATCATAGGAGAATGTAGGACAATAATAGGGAAGTTTATAACCAAGTCAGAATGGTTAGAAATGTGTGCACTGCTGAAGGCAGCAATATGGAATGGAAAATTCCATATCTTCATGTGGAAATGCGTCCATAAATATTTTTATACCCCTGAAAGAACAAAGAGGATCTTTCCAATGGCTGTTAGCTGCTGTTGGATGTGCGAATCAATGCAAGATGCCAATTGGCTGCACATTTTTTGGAACTGAGAAGGACTGATAGATTTTAGGAGTGAGTTAACTACCTTTAAGAACACTGCTAGGTACTAATCATGAAGATATGTTCTTGTTGAGATATAAATTGGAGATAGAAATGGGTGAAAAAGAAAGGGAACCGATATGTTTTACTGTTAATAAGTGAAAAAGTGATAACCTAAAATGGAAAAAATAGTGAGAAATCTAACACAGAAGAGATAATATAGAGTTATAGAATTATTACTGAGACTGAAGAATAAAGAATTAACTTTGGAAAAAAAAACAGTAACACAGACAACAAGATTTAATTTTTGGTGGTGTAGGTGGGTAGACAGAAATGAAGGGGAGTAGTGAGGTGCAGAGAGATGCAGGATAAATGTATTAACATACCACTGAAATATAGGGAACTTGGTCTTGCCTACCTCCTCAATTATATTTTCCTTTTCTTTGGTGGTGTTTATGATGTACATAGTGTATATAGCAATGTTCTTTTTTCATTTTCTGTTTTGTTGTTTTTGGTGGTTTTCTATGTTGAGGCAAGAGGTGATTTAGGCATGGGAAAGTCGAAAAGCAACAGGACTTAAGTATAAACAGATAGACAAGATGATAATTTATTTTATTTATTTTATTTTACATTTGTTGAACAGGATTGTCCGACTGAGCTGAAGAGCCCTTTTTCAGTGGAGGCCCGGGGAGAAAAGCCCCAACATATACAATTATCCTTATAAATTAGCATTAAACAGCAATGTTACAGGATTATTACAAGACATTAAGTAGCAATACAATGTTATACAGTGTCAATAATCAGGAGTATAGCATAATTATTTCAAGATGTATAAAAAGAAATATGTCATTAAGATGAGTATAGTTTTCGGGGTAAGTGGTTACAAAAACCCAGTTTTATCATAATGCAGTTGCATGATGGCAAGACAATTACAATAGAATGTTTGTCTGAGTTGATTTGCTTAACAGATTTTAGAAGACAGTAGAAAGAGTAGTCAAGGAAGGTTAGAGAGAGCTAGTGAGAAGAGTGAGTTAAGGGCAGAAAGTAGATTAAGGTATCGGAAGTAGGGGATGTTTAAGGAGGGAGGGTGCAGTGGCAGGATCAGTGACTTTTAAAGTTCTCTTTGGTGGCTGTCTTAAATTGTTTAGGATGTGTAAAGATCCTGATTTCTAGTGGGACACTATTCCAGGCATTAGTGGGGTGATAACTGTACATGTTATGTCCAAATTTAGACTTGGGTTTGTAGATTTGTAGTAGGTCTTGGTTAGAGCTTTGGAGAGGTCTGAAGGGAGAATAATGGGAGATGAGAGGGGGTAGTGCTGGGCAGTAGGAAGGCTAGTATAGGATAGAATGGATGATCTGGAACTGACAAAGGTGGTGGGGTAATTCAAGCCAGTTTAGGTGTTTATAAACTCTATGGATGTTATGAAACTTACTTTGTAAACATTGATTGCCATGATATCAAATGTGTTTCAATTGGATGAAGTAGGAGGGAAATGTAAAAACAGTCAAGTTAGAATGTAAATGATAATATGGATGAAAATGCTGCGTATTGCAATGGAAATGATTAAGTAAAGTCTGTCTTCTCAAAAAAGTGATCTGTTGTGTCTGGGTTCAAGTCCTAGTTGAAGCAGATTTATCCTGAGTGCTACATAGTTACCAACATAGACAATTAAACACTGCTGATTATGTCATAGTGCTAACTGGAATAAATGTAAATGCTATGTTTGAGATGTTAGTAAAGGTTACTTTGGAAAACATAATTAATTTAAAATGGTTTATAACATTTGTCAAGTGAATTGTTTGTTAGGACCAGGCAGTATTTATTTATTTTTATTTATTTTATTTTACCTTTAACTGGGAAAATCCAGCTGGACCAGGTCCATTTTCAGTGGAGGCCTGGGGAGAAAAGCTTCACGATTAAGAAGACATTTCTACAATTAGAGATATACATGCATTTATACAATTAGAGATCTACATACAAAACAGGCAATAGAGCAAAATGTATTTACAAGTAGAGTTATTCTTTACTTTGTTAACTATAGTCAAACTTGCAGTGCAAGACTAAGATACAGTTTTGAGAAATATTACAAGGGTTCAGTGAAAGGGTTTAGACAGATATATTCAGAGTTTGGTTCCCAGTAGTTACCAGGTTTTTGTAGGACAAAAGTTACAGTTTGAGATAGTTTTACAAAGGTAGTAAGTATTGCTTACAGTTTTAGTAAGTATGCATAGAAGGGAGCAGAAAGAACACTATGACATATGATGAGTCAATATTTCTATGTGCATAAATATAGCATGATGTTTAGACTGGAGTAGATCGATAGAAGATAAAAGAAAGGCATAGGGATTGTCATGTGATACATGGGCAAATCCAAGTTGGACTTGTGTATATATATATAATGTCCAGTATAACTAGTAAATAACAGAAATGAAAGAAAGGAATGTCATAAAATGACATTCTTATTACTGCAAAATCCTTGTAACAACATGACCAGGGTCCTGAATCAGGCCCATGTTCAACTACCAAATACGAAAAAATTTGAACCACGAAATAACAAATGTAAAACAGTGAAAGGGACAATTATCAAACAACAGCAAAGCCAGGAAGTAACGAGATGCATAAGGTAAGTGAAGGGAAACCTTTTAAATTTGCCCTGTTCCCCTTTGTAGTGTTATTAGGGAGTTGGTATATAGAGTTAGGGGGTGTGGGGGGCACAGCCCCCCACCTTGGTAGGTTCTGTGTGCGATGTTGGCCAACTATGGCCATTTGATGTATTTTTTTTTTTTTGAGGTGGTCGTTGTTCTTTAATTGTCCCTTTTGCAGTTTTACGTTTGATGTTTTGTGGTTCAGGTTTTCTAGTACTCGGTAGATGAACATAGACCACCTGAATCAGATATCAACCAGGAACAGCCTAGTTGTGCAGTGAAATTTATATGATACACTTGTCCAAATAAATGTAAATTGCCCCTATAATACCTTTTATATTATAACAGGACTATGTCAGTCAGAAAATGCATGTAATAAACAGTATGTTAACATGCCTAGATGTTTCGGTGAAAGGTCAACAGCAGTTCTGCAAAACTGAGGAATGCAACACTGGCATGACATATTATAAAGGCATTGATTTTGGTAAGATATTAAGATGGGTAATATTTAATAAAATGCCACCTCTGTCATCAAAATGCATTTGTGGTTGGTGCTTCATCTCACCACCACTCTTTAATAGCAAGTTTTTTGACATAGTTGCTAACACACTAAGCTACATTGTATCGCTCTAATTAGCAACTATTACAAAGAACTTGTATAAGCTCTTTCCTGCATCAGACAAAGTGAGTTTCTTTTGTTCTTCTTTTTTTATGTCCTCAGTTCTAGAAAGGTACCAGATGATTTAGCTATGGGCCTAGTCTAAATGGATGTACACTCAGCCCGTCAATTTAGGCTCAATTATTTTGTGTTCCCTGATCACTGTTGACAGAAAATCACTGCCAGCATCAGTTCTGTTTATGTACTGGCTGAGATAAGACAGCACTGTGTGTATGTGGCCTTTTCCCTTTTCATAGTGTCACCATGACTGTGGTGTTCATATGTATGATTTCAGGAAAATATAGAGTTTGTTCCCCCTATTGGCGGATGCAAGGGGGCTTACCCCTGCAAAAATACTTTTTAAAGACCATTTTGTCAAGCACATCTTTTGATATGATGTTTTCTTCTGACTGAACCTTTACTGACTGTTAACACAATGACATGTATCAGATTTTTATTGTCTTCACAACTTTGAATGTTTGACTTAGCTCCTGTATAATGGAATTTGTGCTACAATGGATTGTCCTGTAAATAATAAAAATGATTGCCAGTGGAGTATGTACAGTTGGGTCTATATTATAACATCGAAGGTCAAAAACTTTGATTGTTATAATATCGAACCCAGTAGGGCGAATGCTTGAAATAGCGAAGCTGCAGAACACTGACTACTTTCCTAGGGAAAGTATTCAGTGGGCTGTTTCTGCAGCTTTGCTATTTCCTCAACTGTGGAGCAAAGGTCACGGACCGGGTTAAGGTAAGTGTGCGAATGAAGGTGAGTGTGCGATTGGGCGTGGGTTAGGTGAGTTAGGGTTAGGGCGCAGGTCAAGTAAATGTGCGATTGTGTGGAACATGAGAGTTAGGGTGGGGTAGGTGAGTTAGGGTTAGGGAGCAGGTAAGGTGAGTGTGCAATAGTTAGGGACCTTAGGGTTAGGGTTGGGTTAAGGTAAGTGGGTAGCTAGTGGTGCATGTCTGGTTTAGTGTAGGGTTTTGTGAAGTGTGTGTGTGTGTGTGTGTGTGTGTTTGTGGATCATTTATTTGGTGTTTCAGTTGAATAGGGTCGATATTATAAAATCAATGTTTTTAGACTTCGATGTTATAATATAGACCCATACAGTTTACCCTGAATGATACTAGAGTTGTAAGAGCTGTATAATATAATAACCTGCTTGGTTCACAGTAACATAGTGCTTTCAATGAAATGAGATTTGACTTGTTTCTTGAATTACTGCATGCACAGTCTCTGTGCAGGCTAAACCATGTCTCAGAATTATGCTCAGTGTAACTGTACAGAATGTTTCATAATTAATAAAACAAAAGGATCACTAGGATAGCCATTTCCAGTGATATAAAGTTTTAATGTAACACAACCACGTTGCCAGCACCAACACCACATAACATGGTTATGTTACATTAAAACTTTATATCAGTGGAAACAGCTATCCTAGTGCTCCTTTTGTTTTATTAGTGTTATTTTGAGCACTATTTCCTCCTTTCATTGATTCTGATGTTTCATACTTAGTGGG